>NW_027014290.1:0-13834 GCF_036934945.1 Oncorhynchus masou masou | reverse complement strand
TACAGCTGTAGAACTTTGAGGATCTGGGGACCCATTGTCACAGCTTCGTTGTGGGAAGGAGGAGCAGACCAAAATGCAGCGTAGTTGTGATTCATTTTATTGGATAAGGAAACTATACAAGATTAAAATAACAAAATAACAAACGTACTTGAAAACCGAAAAACAGCCCTATCTGGTGCAAACACAGAGACAGGAACAATCACCCACAAACACAGTGAGACCCAGGCTACCTAAATATGGTTCCCAATCAGAGACAATGATTAACACCTGCCTCTGATTGAGAATCATATCAGGCCAGACATAGAAATAGACAAACAAGACATCCAACATAGAATGCCACTCAGATCACACTCTGACCAACCAAAACATAGAAACATACAAAATAAACTATGGTCAGGGTGTGACAGTATCTCCCCCAAGGTGCGGCCTCCGGCCACAAAACCTGAACCTATTGGGGAGGGTCTGGGTGGGCATCTGTCCGCGGTGGCGGCTCCGGTGCTGGACGTGGCCTCGACTTCACCGTAGTCCTCCCCCACCTTGTCCGCTTCGTGACATCCTAGCCACGGCAACCCTACTAAATAACACGGGACAGATGGGCAGCTCGGGACAGAGGGGCAGCTTCGGGACAGAGGGGCAGCTCGGGACAGAGGAGCACGCTAGGGACAGAGGGGGCTCCCTCGGACCTCCGGCAGCAGCGCCGGACAGGCGGGAAGACTCCCGGCAGCAGCGTCGGACAGGCGGGAGACTCCGGCAGCAGCGCCGGACAGGCGGGAGACTCGGCAGCAGCGCCCGGACAGAGCGGGACTCCGGCAGCACAGGAGAGGAGGAAGGCTCTGGCAGATCCTGGCTGACGTGGACGAGATCTGGCTGACCTGGAAGAGTCTGGCTGACTGGCAGATCTGGAAGAGTCTGGCTGACTGGCGGATCTGGAAGAGTCTGGCAGATCTGGAAGAGTCTGGTTGACTGGCGGATCTGGAAAAGTCTGGTTGACTGGCGGATCTGGAAGAGTCTGGCTGACTGGCGGATCTGGAAGAGTCTGGCTGACAGGCGGATCTGGAAGAGTCTGGTTGACTGACAGATCTGGAAGAGTCTGGCTGACTGGCGGATCTGGAAGAGTCTGGCAGATCTGGAAGAGTCTGGTTGACTGGGCGGATCTGGAGAGTCTGGTTGACTAGCGGATCTGGAAGAGTCTAGTTGACTGGCAGATCTGGAAGAGTCTGGCTGGACTGGCGGATCTGGAAGAGTCTGGTTGACTGGCAGATCTGGAAGAGTCTGGTTGACTGCTAGAATCTGGAAGTGTCTGGCTGACTGGCCGGATCTGGAAGAGTCTGGTTGACTGGCAGATCTGGAAGAGTCTGGCTGACTGGCAGATCTGGAAGAGTCTGGTTGACTGGCGGAAGATCTGGAAAGAGTCTGGCTGACAGGCGGATCTGGAAGAGTCTGGTTGACTGACAGATCTGGAAGAGTCTGGCTGACTGGCAGATCTGGAAGGGTCTGGCAGATCTGGAAGAGTCTGGCTGACCAGCGGATCTGGAAGAGTCTGGTTGACTGGCGGATCTGGAAGGAGTCTGGTTGACTGAGCGGATCTGGAAGAGTCTGGCTTGAATCTGGAAGAGTCTGGCAGATCTGGAAGAGTCTGGCTGATCTGAGGCGGATCTGGAAGAGTCTGGCTGACTGGGCGGATCTGGAAGAGTCTGGCTGACTGGCGGATCCCTGGAAGAGTCTGGCTGACTGGCGGATCTGGAAGAGTCTGGCTGACAGGCTGATCTGGAAGAGTCTGGCTGACAGGCGGATCTGAAGAGTCTGGCTGACTGGCGGATCTGGAAGAGTCTGGCTGACTGGCAGATCTGGAAGGTCTGGCTGACTGGCAGATCTGAAAGTCTGGTTGACTGGCAGATCTGGAAGAGTCTGGTTGACTGGCGATCTGGAAGAGTCTGGAAAAGTCTGGTTGACTGGCAGATCTGGAAGAGTATGGTTGACTGGCAGATCTGGAAGAGTCTGGCTGACTGGCGGATCTGGAGAGAGTCTGGCCGGATCTGGAAGAGTCCGGCTGACTGGCGGATCTGGTGATGAGTCTGGCTGACTGAAGCGGATCTGGAAGAGTCTGGCTGACTGGCCGGATCTGGAAGAGTCTGGCTGAGGCTGGCGGATCTGGAAGAGTCTGGCTGACTGGCTGGATCTGGAAGAGTCTGGCTGACAGCGGATCTGGAAGAGTCTGGCTGACTGGCGGATCTGGAAGAGTCTGGCTGACTGGCGGATCTGGAAGAGTCTGGCTGACTGGCAGATCTGGAAGAGTCTGGCTGACTGGCGATCTGGAAGAGTCTGGTTGACTGGCAGATCTTGAAGAGTCTGGTTGATTGGCAGATCTGGAAGAGTCTGGCTGACTGGCAGATCTGGAAGGTCTGGTTGACTGGCAGATCTTGAAGAGTCTGGTTGATTTGGCAGATCTGGAAGAGTCTGGCTGACTGGAAAGTCTGGTTGGCTGGCAGATCTGGAAGAGTCTGGTTGACTGGCAGATCTGGAAGAGTCTGGCTGACTGGCAGATCTGGAAGAGTCTGGTTGACTGGCAGATCTTGAAGAGTCTTGTTGATTGGCAGATCTGGAAGAGTCTGGCTGACTGGCAGATCTGGAAGAGTCTGGTTGACTGGCAGATCTTGAAGAGTCTGGTTGATTTGGCAGATCTGGAAGAGTCTGGCTGACTGGAAAGTCCTGGTTGACTGGCAGATCTGGAAGAGTCCTGGTTGACTGGCAGATCTGGAAGAGTCTAGCTGACTAGCAGATCTGGAAGAGTCTGGCTGACTGGAAGAGTCTGGTTGACTGGCGGATCTGGAAGAGTCTGGTTGACAGGCGGATCTGGAAGAGATCTGGTTGACTGGCAGATTGGAAGAGTCTGGCTGACTGGCGGATCTGGAAGAGTCTGGCTGACTGGCGGATCTGGAAGAGTCTGACTGACTGGTGGATCTGGAAGAGTCTGACTGACTGGCGGATCTGGAAGAGTCTGGCTGACTAGCGGATCTGGAAGAGTCTGGCTGACTGGATGGATCTGGAAGTGTCTGGTTGACTGGCAGATCTGGAAGAGTCTGGTTGACTGGCAGATCTGGAAGAGTCTGTGGTTGACTGGCAGATCTGGAAGAGTCTGGCTGACTGGCAGATCTGGAAGAGTCTGGCTGACTGGCAGATCTGGAAGAGTCTGGTTGACTGGCAGATCTGGAAGAGTCTGGTTGACTGGCAGATCTGGAAGAGTCTGGTTGACTGGCAGATCTGGAAGAGTCTGGCTGACTGGAAGAGTCTGGTTGACTGGCGGATCTGGAAGAGTCCGGTTGACTGGCGGATCTGGAAGAGTCTGGTTGACTGGCGGATCTGGAAGAGTCTGGTTGACTGGCGGATCTGGAAGCGTCTGGCTGACAGACGGATCTGGAAGAGTCTGGCTGACTGGCGGATCTGGAAGAGTCTGGCGGATCTGGAAGAGTCTGGCTGACTGGTGGATCTGGAAGAGTCTGGTTGACAGGCGGATCTGGAAGAGTCTGGTTGACTGGCAGATCTGGAAGAGTCTGGCTGACTGGCGGATCTGGAAGAGTCTGGCTGACTGGCGGATCTGGAAGAGTCTGGCTGACTGGCAGATCTGGAAGAGTCTGGCTGACTGGCAGATCTGAAAGAGTCTGGTTGACTGGCAGATCTGGAAGAGTCTGGTTGACTGGCAGATCTGGAAGAGTCTGGAAGAGTCTGGTTGACTGGCAGATCTGGAAGAGTATGGTTGACTGGCAGATCTGGAAGAGTCTGGCTGACTGGCGGATCTGGAAGAGTCTGGCTGACTGGCGGATCTGGAAGAGTCTGGCGGATCTGGAAGAGTCCGGCTGACTGGCGGATCTGGTAGAGTCTGGCTGGACTGGCGGATCTGGAAGAGTCTGGCTGACTGGCGGATCTGGAAGAGTCTGGCTGACTGGCGGATCTGGAAGAGTCTGGCTGACTGGCGGATCTGGAAGAGTCTGGCTGACTGGCGGATCTGGAAGAGTCTGGCTGACTGGCTGGATCTGGAAGAGTCTGGCAGACTGGCAGATCTGGAAGAGTCTGGTTGACTGGGATCTGGAAGAGTCTGGTTGACTGGCAGATCTTGAAGAGTCTTGTTGATTGCAGATCTGGAAGAGTCTATTGACTGGCAGATCTGGAAGAGTCTGGTTGACTGGCAGATCTTGAAGAGTCTGGTTGATTTGGCAGATCTGGAAGAGTCTGCTGACTGGAAGAGTCTGCTGATCACAGATCTGGAAGAGTCTGGTTGACTGGCAGATCTGGAAGAGTTCATTGACTGGCAGATCTGGAAGAGTCTGGTTGACTGGGCAGATCTTGAAGAGTCTTGTTGATTGGCAGATCTGGAAGAGTCTGGCTGACTGGCAGATCTGGAAGAGTCTGGTTGACTGGCAGATCTTGAAGAGTCTGGTTGATTTGGCAGATCTGGAAGAGTCTGGCTGACTGGAAGAGTCTGGTTGACTGGCAGATCTGGAAGAGTCTGGTTGACTGGCAGATCTGGAAGAGTCTGGCTGACTGCCAGATCTGGAAGAGTCTGGCTGACTGGAAGAGTCTGGTTGACTGGCGGATCTGGAAGAGTCTGGTTGACAGGCGGATCTGGAAGAATCTGGTTGACTGGCAGATTGGAAGAGTCTGGCTGACTGGCGGATCTGGAAGAGTCTGGCTGACTGGCGGATCTGGAAGAGTCTGACTGACTGGTGGATCTGGAAGAGTCTGACTGACTGGCGGATCTGGAAGAGTCTGGCTGACTGGCGGATCTGGAAGAGTCTGGCTGACTGGCGGATCTGGAAGTGTCTGGTTGACTGGCAGATCTGGAAGAGTCTGGTTGACTGGCAGATCTGGAAGAGTCTGGCTGACTGGCAGATTCGAAGAGTCTGGTTGACTGGCAGATCTGGAAGAGTCTGGTTGACTGGCAGATCTGGAAGAGTCTGCTGACTGGCAGATCTGGAAGAGTCTGGCTGACTGGAAGAGTCTGGTTGACTGGCGGATCTGGAAGAGTCCGGTTGACTGGCGGATCTGGAAGAGTCTGGTTGACTGGCGGATCTGGAAGAGTCTGGTTGACTGGCGGATCTGGAAGCGTCTGGCTGACAGACGGATCTGGAAGAGTCTGGCTGACTGGGCGGATCTGGAAGAGTCTGGGATCTGGAAGAGTCTGGCTGACTGGTGGATCTGGAAGAGTCTGGTTGACAGGCGGATCTGGAAGAGTCTGGTTGACTGGCAGATCTGGAAGAGTCTGGCTGACTGGCGGATCTGGAAGAGTCTGGCTGACTGGCGGATCTGGAAGAGTCTGGCTGACTGGCAGATCTGGAAGAGTCTGGCTGACTGGCAGATCTGAAAGAGTCTGGTTGACTGGCAGATCTGGAAGAGTCTGGTTGACTGGCAGATCTGGAAGAGTCTGGAAGAGTCTGGTTGACTGGCAGATCTGGAAGAGTATGGTTGACTGGCAGATCTGGAAGAGTCTGGCTGACTGGCGGATCTGGAAGAGTCTGGCTGACTGCGGATCTGGAAGAGTCTGGCGGATCTGGAAGAGTCCGGCTGACTGGCGGATCTGGTAGAGTCTGGCTGACTGGCGGATCTGGAAGAGTCTGGCTGACTGGCGGATCTGGAAGAGTCTGGCTGACTGGCGGATCTGGAAGAGTCTGGCTGACTGGCGGATCTGGAAGAGTCTGGCTGACTGGCGGATCTGGAAGAGTCTGGCTGACTGGCGGATCTGGAAGAGTCTGGCTGACTGGCAGATCTGGAAGAGTCTGGCTGACTGGCAGATCTGGAAGAGTCTGGTTGACTGGCAGATCTTGAAGAGTCTTGTTGATTGGCAGATCTGGAAGAGTCTGGCTGACTGGCAGATCTGGAAGAGTCTGGTTGACTGGCAGATCTTGAAGAGTCTGGTTGATTTGGCAGATCTGGAAGAGTCTGGCTGACTGGAAGAGTCTGGTTGACTGGCAGATCTGGAAGAGTCTGGTTGACTGGCAGATCTGGAAGAGTCTGGCTGACTGGCAGATCTGGAAGAGTCTGGTTGACTGGCAGATCTTGAAGAGTCTTGTTGATTGGCAGATCTGGAAGAGTCTGGCTGACTGGCAGATCTGGAAGAGTCTGGTTGACTGGCAGATCTTGAAGAGTCTGGTTGATTTGGCAGATCTGGAAGAGTCTGGCTGACTGGAAGAGTCTGGTTGACTGGCAGATCTGGAAGAGTCTGGTTGACTGGCAGATCTGGAAGAGTCTGGCTGACTGCCAGATCTGGAAGAGTCTGGCTGACTGGAAGAGTCTGGTTGACTGGCGGATCTGGAAGAGTCTGGTTGACAGGCGGATCTGGAAGAATCTGGTTGACTGGCAGATTGGAAGAGTCTGGCTGACTGGCGGATCTGGAAGAGTCTGGCTGACTGGCGGATCTGGAAGAGTCTGACTGACTGGTGGATCTGGAAGAGTCTGACTGACTGGCGGATCTGGAAGAGTCTGGCTGACTGGCGGATCTGGAAGAGTCTGGCTGACTGGCGGATCTGGAAGTGTCTGGTTGACTGGCAGATCTGGAAGAGTCTGGTTGACTGGCAGATCTGGAAGAGTCTGGCTGACTGGCAGATCTGGAAGAGTCTGGCTGACTGGCAGATCTGGAAGAGTCTGGCTGACTGGCAGATCTGGAAGAGTCTGGTTGACTGGCAGATCTGGAAGAGTCTGGCTGGCAGATCTGGAAGAGTCTGGTTGACTGGCAGATCTGGAAGAGTCTGGCTGACTGGAAGAGTCTGGTTGACTGGCGGATCTGGAAGAGTCCGGTTGACTGGCGGATCTGGAAGAGTCTGGTTGACTGGCGGATCTGGAAGAGTCTGGTTGACTGGCGGATCTGGAAGCGTCTGGCTGACAGACGGATCTGGAAGAGTCTGGCTGACTGGCGGATCTGGAAGAGTCTGGCGGATCTGGAAGAGTCTGGCTGACTGGTGGATCTGGAAGAGTCTGGTTGACAGGCGGATCTGGAAGAGTCTGGTTGACTGGCAGATCTGGAAGAGTCTGGCTGACTGGCGGATCTGGAAGAGTCTGGCTGACTGGCGGATCTGGAAGAGTCTGGCTGACTGGCAGATCTGGAAGAGTCTGGCTGACTGGCAGATCTGAAAGAGTCTGGTTGACTGGCAGATCTGGAAGAGTCTGGTTGACTGGCAGATCTGGAAGAGTCTGGAAGAGTCTGGTTGACTGGCAGATCTGGAAGAGTATGGTTGACTGGCAGATCTGGAAGAGTCTGGCTGACTGGCGGATCTGGAAGAGTCTGGCTGACTGGCGGATCTGGAAGAGTCTGGCGGATCTGGAAGAGTCCGGCTGACTGGCGGATCTGGTAGAGTCTGGCTGACTGGCTGGATCTGGAAGAGTCTGGCTGACTGGCGGATCTGGAAGAGTCTGGCTGACTGGCGGATCTGGAAGAGTCTGGCTGACTGGCGGATCTGGAAGAGTCTGGCTGACTGGCGGATCTGGAAGAGTCTGGCTGACTGGCGGATCTGGAAGAGTCTGGCTGACTGGCAGATCTGGAAGAGTCTGGCTGACTGGCAGATCTGGAAGAGTCTGGTTGACTGGCAGATCTTGAAGAGTCTTGTTGATTGGCAGATCTGGAAGAGTCTGGCTGACTGGCAGATCTGGAAGAGTCTGGTTGACTGGCAGATCTTGAAGAGTCTGGTTGATTTGGCAGATCTGGAAGAGTCTGGCTGACTGGAAGAGTCTGGTTGACTGGCAGATCTGGAAGAGTCTGGTTGACTGGCAGATCTGGAAGAGTCTGGCTGACTGGCAGATCTGGAAGAGTCTGGTTGACTGGCAGATCTTGAAGAGTCTTGTTGATTGGCAGATCTGGAAGAGTCTGGCTGACTGGCAGATCTGGAAGAGTCTGGTTGACTGGCAGATCTTGAAGAGTCTGGTTGATTTGGCAGATCTGGAAGAGTCTGGCTGACTGGAAGAGTCTGGTTGACTGGCAGATCTGGAAGAGTCTGGTTGACTGGCAGATCTGGAAGAGTCTGGCTGACTGCCAGATCTGGAAGAGTCTGGCTGACTGGAAGAGTCTGCTTGACTGGCTGGATCTGGAAGAGTCTGGTTGACAGGCGGATCTGGAAGAATCTGGTTGACTGGCAGATTGGAAGAGTCTGGCTGACTGGCGGATCTGGAAGAGTCTGGCTGACTGGCGGATCTGGAAGAGTCTGACTGACTGGTGGATCTGGAAGAGTCTGACTGACTGGCGGATCTGGAAGAGTCTGGCTGACTGGCGGATCTGGAAGAGTCTGGCTGACTGGCGGATCTGGAAGTGTCTGGTTGACTGGCAGATCTGGAAGAGTCTGGTTGACTGGCAGATCTGGAAGAGTCTGGCTGACTGGTGATCTGGAAGAGTCTGGCTGACTGGCAGATCTGGAAGAGTCTGGTTGACTGGCAGATCTGGAAGAGTCTGGTTGACTGGCAGATCTGGAAGAGTCTGGTTGACTGGCAGATCTGGAAGAGTCTGGTTGACTGGCAGATCTGGAAGAGTCTGGCTGACTGGAAGAGTCTGGTTGACTGGCGGATCTGGAAGAGTCCGGTTGACTGGCTGATCTGGAAGAGTCTGGTTGACTGGCGGATCTGGAAGAGTCTGGTTGACTGGCGGATCTGGAAGCGTCTGGCTGACAGACGGATCTGGAAGAGTCTGGCTGACTGGCGGATCTGGAAGAGTCTGGCGGATCTGGAAGAGTCTGGCTGACTGGTGGATCTGGAAGAGTCTGGTTGACAGGCGGATCTGGAAGAGTCTGGTTGACTGGCAGATCTGGAAGTGTCTGGCTGACTGGCGGATCTGGAAGAGTCTGGCTGACTGGCGGATCTGGAAGAGTCTGGCTGACTGGCGGATCTGGAAGAGTCTGGCTGACTGGCAGATCTGGAAGAGTCTGGTTGACTGGCAGATCTGGAAGAGTCTGGTAGATTGGCAGATCTGGAAGAGTCTGGAAGTGTCTGGTTGACTGGCAGATCTGGAAGAGTCTGGCTGGACTGGCAGATCTGGAAGGGAGTCTGGCTGACTGGCGGATCTGGAAGTGTCTGGCTGACTGGCGGATCTGGAAGAGTCTGGCTGACTGGCGGATCTGGAAGAGTCTGGCTGACTGGCGGATCTGGAAGAGTCTGGCTGACTGGCGGATCTGGAAGAGTCTGGCTGACTGGCTGATCTGGTAGAGTCTGGCAGACTGGCGGATCTGGAAGAGTCATTGACTGGCGGATCTGGAAGAGTCTGGCTGACTGGCAGATCTGGAAGAGTCTGGCTGACTGGCAGATCTGGAAGAGTCTGGCTGACTGGCAGATCTGGAAGAGTCTGGTTGACTGGCAGATCTTGAAGAGTCTGGTTGATTGGCAGATCTGGAAGAGTCTGGCTGACTGGAAGAGTCTGCTGACCTGGCAGATCTGGAAGAGTCTGGTTGACTGGCGGATCTGGAAGAGTCTGGTTGACAGGCGGATCTGGAAGAGTCTGACTGACTGGCAGATCTGGAAGAGTCTGACTGACTGGCGGATCTGGAAGAGTCTGGCTGACTGGCGGATCTGGAAGAGTCTGGCTGGACTGGCGGATCTGGAAGAGTCTGGCTGACTGGCGGATCTGGAAGAGTCTGGCTGACTGGCGGGATCTGGAGAGTCTGGCTGACTGGCGGATCTGGAAGCGTCTGGCAGATCTGGAAGAGTCCGGTTGACTGGCGGATCTGGAAGAGTCCGGTTGACTGGCGGATCTGGAAGAGTCTGACTGACTGGCGGATCTGGAAGAGTCTGGCTGACTGGCGGATCTGGAAGAGTCTGGTTGACTGGCGGATCTGGAAGAGTCTGGCTGACTGGAAGAGTCTGGTTGACTGGCAGATCTGGAAGAGTCTGACTGACTGGCGGATCTGGAAGAGTCTGGTTGACTGGCAGATCTGGAAGAGTCTGGTTGACTGGCAGATCTTGAAGAGTCTGGTTGATTGGCAGATCTGGAAGAGTCTGGCTGACTGGAAGAGTCTGGCTGACTGGCAGATCTGGAAGAGTCCTGACTGACTGGCGGATCTGGAAGAGTCTGGCTGACTCAGATCTGGAAGAGTCTGGTTGATTGGAAGAGTCTGGTTGATTGGAGTCTGGCTGACTGGCAGATCTGGAAGAGTCTGGCTGACTGGAAGAGTCTGGTTGACTGGCGGATCTGGAAGAGTCTGGCTGGCAGATCTGGAAGAGTCTGGTTGACTGGCGGATCTGGAAGAGTCTGGTTGACTGGCGGATCTGGAAGAGTCTGGTGACTGTGGATCTGGAAGAGTCTGGTTGACTGGCAGATCTGGAAGAGTCTGGCTGACTGGCGGATCTGGAAGAGTCTGGTTGACTGGCAGATCTGGAAGAGTCTGGTTGACTGGCAGATCTGGAAGAGTCTGGCTGACTGGCAGATCTGGAAGAGTCTGGCTGACTGGCGGATCCTGGCAGACTGACGGCTCTGGCTGCTCCATGCTGACGGGCAGCTCTGGCTGCTCCATGCTGACTGGCGGCTCTGGCTGCTCCATGCAGACTGGCGGCTCCTGGCTGCTCCATGCAGACTGGCCGGCTCTGGCAGCTGGCAGCTCCATGCAGACTGGCGGCTCTGGCTGCTCCATGCAGACTAGCGCTCTGGCTGCTCCATGCAGACTGGCGGCTCTGGCTGCTCCATGCAGACTGGCGCTCTGGCTGCTCCATGCAGACTAGCGGCTCTGGCGGCTTCTTGCAGACTGGCAGCTCTGGCTGCTCCATGCAGACTGGCAGCTCTGGCTGCTCCATGCAGACTGGCGGCTCTGGCTTTCTTGCAGACTGGCAGCTCTGGCTGCTCCATGCAGAGACTGGCAGCTCTGGCAGCTCCTTGCAGACTGGCAGCTCCTTGCAGACTGGCAGCTCCTTGCAGACTGGCAGCTCCTTGCAGACTGGCAGCTCCTTGCAGACTGGCAGTTCCGGCTGCTCCATGCAGACTGACAGCTCTGGCTGCTCCATGAAGACTGACAGCTCTGGCTGCTCCATGCAGGCTGACAGCTCTGGCTGCTCCATGCAGACTGGCAGCTCTGGCTGCTCCATGCAGGCTGGCAGCTCTGGCTGCTCCATGCAGGCTGGCAGCTCTGGCTGCTCCATGCAGGCTGGCAGCTCTGGCTGCGCTAAACATGCAGGAGACTCCGGCAACGCTGTAGAGGTGGAAGGCTCTGGCAGCGCTAAACAGGCGGGAGACTCCCAGCAGCGCAGGAGAGGAGGAAGGCTCTGGCTGCGCTGAACAGGCTGGAGACTCCGGCAGCGCAGGAGAGGAGAAGGCTCGGGCAGCGCTGAACAGGCGGGAGACTCGGCAGCGCAGGAGAGGAGGAAGGCTCCGGCAGCGCTGGAGAGGCGAGGCGCACTGTAGGCCTGATGCGTGGTGCTGGCACTGGTGGTACTGGGCCGAGGACACGCACAGGAAGCCTGGTGCGGGGAGCTGCCATCGGAGGGCTGGTGTGTGGAGGTGGCACAGGATGGGCTAGACCGTGAAGGCGTACTGGAGATCTTGAGAGCAGTGCTGGCACAGGACATGCAAGGCTAGGGAGGTGCACAGGAGGCCTGGTGCGTGAGGCTGGCACCAACTTCACCAGCCGACTAACACGCACCTCAGGACGAGTATGGAGCGCTGACCCAGGTGCCATCAAATCCCCGACACGCTCCGTCGGGCGAATTCCATACTTAAAGCACCAACACAGCAACTCCCTCATTACTCTCTCCTCCAATTTCCCCATTAACTCCTTCACAGTCTCTGTTTCGCTCACCTCCAACACCGGCTCTGGTTCTGGTCTCCTCCTTGGCTCCTCGCGATAAACAGGGAGAGTGGGCTCAGGTCTGACTCCTGACTCTGCCACACTCTCCCTGAGACCCCCACCCCCCAAGAAATTTTTGGGGCTGACTCTCAGGCTTCCATCCGCGTCGCCGTGCTACCTCCTCATACCGGTGCCTCTCCGCTTTCATCCGCCTCCAGTTCTTCCTTGGGGCGGCGATATTCTCCAGGCTGAGCCCAGGGTCCTTCTCCGTCTAATTCGTCCTCCCATGTCCATTCCTTCTTTGTTGCTCCTGCTGTTGCTGTTGCCTGTTACCACGCCGCTTGGTCCTGTTGTGGTGGGTGATTCTGTCACGGCTTTCGTCTGTAGGAAGGAGGAGCGGACCAAAATGCAGCGTAGTTGTGATTCATTTTATTCAATAAAGGAAACTATACACGAATAAACTAACAAAATAACAAACGTACGAAAACCTAAAACAGCCCTATCTGGTGCAAAACACAGAGACAGGAACAATCACCCACAAACACACAGTGAAACCCAGGCTACCTAAATATGGTTCCCAATCAGAGACAATGACTAACACCTGCCTCTGATTGAGAACCATATCAGGCCAGACATAGAAATAGACAAACAAGACATCCAACATAGAATGCCCACTCAGATCACACCCTGACCAACCAAAACATAGAAAATAAACTATGGTCAGGGTGTGACACTCCATGCCAAATCTTTTCAGTCCCCTGAGGGTTGAAAAGGTGTTTTCGTGCATTCTTGACGCACTCGTCTTGGTGTGTTCGGACCATGATAGCTTGTTGGTGATGTGGACACCAAGGAACTTGAAACTCCCTCGACCCGCTGCACTACAGCACTCGTCTGGATGTGAATGGGGGCGTGTTCGGCCCTCTCCTTTTCCTGTAGTCCACGCATCAGCTCCTTTGTCTCCCTGACATTGAGCGAGAGGTTGTTTTCCTGGTACTCACACTGCCAGGTCTTTGACCTCCTCCCCTATAGTTTGTATCATCATTGTTGGTGATCAGGCCTCCACTCACTGTTGTGTTGTCAGCAAACTTAATGATGGTGTTGGAGTCGTGCTTGGCCACGTAGGGCCATGGGTGGAACATGGAGTACAGGAGGGGACTAAGCACTCTGCCCTGAGTGTCCCCCGTGGTTTAGGATCAGCATGGCAGAGGTGTTGTTGCCTGCCCTTACCACCAGGGGGTGGCCCATCAGGAAGTCCAGGATCCAGTTGCAGAGGGAGGTGTTCAGTCCCAGGGTCCTGAGCATAGTGATAAGCTTAGAAGGCACTATGGTGTTGAGAGCTGAGCTTGTAGTCAATGAACATCATTCTCACATAGGTGTTCCTTTTAGGGCCTCCCGGTTAGCGCAGTTGTTAAGGGCGCTTGTACTGCAGCGCCTAGCTGTGCCACCAGAGACTCTGGGCTCGCGCCTCTAGGCTCTGCCGTAACCAGCCACAACCGGGAGTGTCTGTGGGGCTGGCGCACAATTGGCATAGTGTCATCTGGGTTAGGGAGGTATTTTTTTTTCTCAAATATTTTTTATTAAAACCCACACAAGAATGGTGTATAGGTATACAAGACAGGTATACAATTGTTATCTAAACATAAAAGAGCATACAGGAACAAAAAGACCCAGAGTTCTGGGTGCAAAACAAATAATACAAAACACGACATACAAAACAAGGACACGTAGCAAGAAAGAGGGAAGATGTCCCCCCCCCCCCAACTGCTCGGGTGGCAGGGCCAGCACATGCTGCCCAAAGGTAGATTCAAATATTACAATTGAGAGTGCGTTAATAAGTACAAATTCACAGCACCGACTCGTCCAAGTAGGAGAGGAAAGGCTGCCAGATTTGATCAAATGTTGATAATTTATTGTTCAGAATATATCTAATTCTTTCTAAGTGTACAGTGTTTGGCAATACACTGAGCCATAATTTGGTAGAGGGCGTTTCCTCCTTTTCCAAAACAACAAGATTCGCTTTTTTGCCGAAATGAGACCGCATTTAGGATTAGTTGTTTTTGGGGGTTGGTTAATCCGTTTAGGGACTCAGATAC
>NW_027014289.1:0-13835 GCF_036934945.1 Oncorhynchus masou masou | reverse complement strand
CCTAACCTCTAGTAGTCATAACAACAGTCCCTAACCTCTAGTAGTCATAACAACAGTCCCTAACCTCTAGTAGTCATAACAACAGTCCCTAACCTCTAGTAGTCATAACAACAGTCCTAACCTCTAGTAGTCATAACAACAATCCCTAACCTCTAGTAGTCATAACAACAGTCCCTAACCTCTAGTAGTCATAACAACAGTCCCTAACCTCTAGTAGTCATAACAACAATCCCTAACCTCTAGTAGTCATAACAACAGTCCCTAACCTCTAGTAGTCATAACAACAGTCCCTAACCTCTAGTAGTCATAACAACAGTCCCTAACCTCTAGTAGTCATAACAACAGTCCCTAACCTCTAGTAGTCATAACAACAGTCCCTAACCTCTAGTAGTTATAACAACAGTCCCTAACCTCTAGTAGTCATAACAATAGTCCCTAACCTCTAGTAGTCATAACAACAGTCCCTAACCTCTAGTAGTCATAACAACAGTCCCTAACCTCTAGTAGTCATAACAACAGTCCAGTCACTAACCTCTAGTAGTCATAACAACAGTCCAGTCACTAACCTCTAGTAGTCATAACAATAGTCCCTAACCTCTAGTAGTCATAACAACAGTCCCTAACCTCTAGTAATCATAACAACAGTCCAGTCACTAAACTCTAGTAGTCATAACAATAGTCCCTAACCTCTAGTAGTCTTAACAACAGTCCCTAACCTCTAGTAGTCATAACAACAGTCCAGTCACTAACCTCTAGTAGTCAAACAACAGTCCCTAACCTCTAGTAGTCAGAACAACAGTCCCGAACCTCTAGTAGTCATAACAACAGTCCCTAACCTCTAGTAGTCATAACAACAGTCCAGTCACTAACCTCTAGTAGTCATAACAACAGTCCCTAACCTCTAGTAGTCATAACAACAGTCCCTAACCTCTAGTAGTCATAACAACAGTCCCTAACCCCTAGTAGTCATAACAACAGTCCCTAACCTCTAGTAGTCATAACAACAGTCCAGTCCCTAACCTCTAGTAGTCATAACTACAGTCTGGTTCCTAACACCTAGTAGTCATAACAACAGTCCCTAACCTCTAGTAGTCATAACAACAGTACACTAGTCTATCTCCTGTTTCTGTAGTGAGGCAGCTTGATGTACCAGGACACCCCCTGAACAGGACGCTAGTCTATCTCCTGTTTCTGTAGTGAGGCAGCTTGAGGTACCAGGACACCCCCTGAACAGGACACTAGTCTATCTCCTGTTTCTGTAGTGAGACAGCTTGATGTACCAGTACACCACCTGGACAGGACACTAGTCTATCTCCTGTTTCTGTAGAGAGACAGCTTGATGTACCAGGACACCACCTGGACAGGACACTAGTCTCTCTCCTGTTTCTGTGGTGAGACAGCTTGATGTACCAGGACACCCCCTGGACAGGACACTAGTCTATCTCCTGTTTCTGTAGTGAGACAGCTTGATGTACAGGACACCCCCTGGACAGGACACTAGTCTATCTCCTGTTTCTGTAGCAGCTTGATGTACAGGACACCCCCTGGACAGGACACTAGTCTATCTCCTGTTTCTGTGGTGAGGCAGCTTGATGTACCAGGACACCCCCTGGACAGGACACTAGTCTATCTCCTGTTTCTGTAGTGAGACAGCTTGATGTACAGGACACCCCCTGGACAGGACACTAGTCTGTCTCCTGTTTCTGTAGTGAGACAGCTTGATGTACCAGGACACCCTGGACAGGACACTAGTCTATCTCCCTGTTTCTGTAGTGAGACAGCTTGATGTACAGGACACCCCTGGACAGGACACTAGTCTGTCTCCTGTTTCTGTAGTGAGACAGCTTGATGTACCAGTACACCCCCTGGACAGGACACTAGTCTATCTCCTGTTTCTGTAGTGAGACAGCTTGATGTACCAGGACACCCCCTGGACAGGACACTAGTCTATCTCCTGTTTCTGTAGTGAGACAGCTTGATGTACAGGACACCCCCTGGACAGGACACTAGTCTGTCTCCTGTTTCTGTAGTGAGACAGCTTGATGTACCAGTACACCCCCTGAACAGGACACTAGTCTATCTCCTGTTTCTGTAGTGAGGCAGCTTGATGTACCAGTACACCCCCTGAACAGGACACTAGTCTATTACAGGGCCTACCCCCTTTACAATGACTTTGATAAGCAGCCTAGTCTCTCTCTCTGTCTCTCTCTCATGGTTGCTGCCCCACTTTCACCTCCCCACCTCCCCACAGTGATCTGGCCTACCACTGTTGTGTCATCAGCAAACTTAATGATGGTGTTGGGGTCGTGTTTGGCCACACAGTCGTGGGTGATCAGGGAGTACAGGAGAGAACTAAGCACACACCCCTGGGGGGCCCCATTGTTGAGGATCAGCTTGGCAGATGTGTTGTTGCCTACCCTTACCACCTGGTGGTGGCAAGTCAGGAAGTCCAGGATCTAGTTGCAGAGGGAGGTGTTCAGTCCCAGGGTCCTGGGCTTGGTGATGAGCTTGGAGGGCACTATGGTGTTGAACGCTGAGCTGTAGTCAATGAACAGCATTCTCACGTAAGTGTTCATTTTTGTCCAGGTGGCGAAGGGCAGTGTAGAGTGCGATTGAGATTGCATCATCTGTCGATCTGTCGGGGCGGTATGTGAATTGGAATTGTCTCGGGTTTCTGGCATGATGCGGTTGATGTGATCAACCCCAAGCAGGCAGGAACATTATGGACCTATCAAGTATCAGACATGGGGATGCTATTACGAGAAGCATGTTGTTGAACTAGTCCATCAGGCAACGAGCGACGGGAACGTCACTGAGGTGACCATGGCAACTCACTCAGGTCAACAATCCTGCCGCTCATTCTCGCTGCTTTTATACTTAGGCTGTCCATCACAATGTGTGTGTGTGAATCGTTACGGTTAGTTACTTAGGTAACAGGGCCTCAATTCTTAATTACTTAAACAGTTCACTTAAATTACATTGTTAACGAAGTTGTTCCACACTTGGCAAACGGCTCATCAGACAGACAGACAGACAGACAGACAGACAGACAGACAGGCAGGCAGGCAGGCAGGCAGGCAGGCAGGCAGGCAGGCAGACAGACAGACAGACAGACAGGCAGGCAGGCAGGCAGGCAGGCAGGCAGACAGACAGACAGACAGACAGACAGACAGACAGACAGACAGACAGACAGACAGACAGACAGTCATGAATGTGAAGATAAGAAAGGTGAGGAAGAGGAGGAATAGAACATCTCTGACGGTTCATCTGCGGTCAATGAAGTTGTCCTGAGGATTGGATGGAAGGGCAACAACAAATCATGTTGTCCATTTGGAGGAGGAGAAAGAGGAGGAAGAGGGCGAGAAAAAGAGGAAGGGGAGGGAGAGGAAGTGGAGGAAGAGGGCGAGGGAGAAGAGGAAGAGGAGGGAGAGGAAGAGGAAGACGAGGAAGAGGGCAAGGAAGAAGAGGAATAGGAGAGAGAGAAAGAGGAAGGGGAGGAAGATGATGAAGATGAAGAGGAGGAAGAAAAGGAGGAATTCTGTGATAGTTCATCTCAGGTCTCTCATATGTCTGAGGGTCAATGAGATCGGGTATCCAAGTATCGGGTGGTAACAACTACTAAAAGCTGTTAATAACACACTACAGTCTGAGGGCCGGGGACTGGGTTGTTCCTAAACTAACAGGCTGAGGGACTGGGACAGTCTGAGGGCCTGGGACTGGGTTGTTACTAAACTAACAGGCTGAGGGCCTGGGACTGGGTTGTTCCTAAACTAACAGGCTGAGGGCCTGGGACTGGGTTGTTACTAAACTAACAGGCTGAGGTTCTGGGACTGGGTTGTTACTAAACTAACAGGCTGAGGGCCTGGGACAGTCTGAGGGCCTGGGACTGGGTTGTTACTAAACTAACAGTCTGAGGGCCTGGGACTGGGTTGTTACTAAACTAACAGTCTGAGGGACTGGGACAGTCTGAGGGACTGGGACTGGGTTGTTACTAAACTAACAGGCTGAGGGCCTGGGACTGGGTTGTTACTAAACTAACAGTCTGAGGGCCTGGGACAGTCTGAGGGACTGGGACTGGGTTGTTACTAAACTAACAGGCTGAGGGAATGGGACTGGGTTGTTACTAAACTAACAGTCTGAGGGCCTGGGACTGGGTTGTTACTAAACTAACAGGCTGAGGGAATGGGACAGTCTGAGGGCCTGGGACTGGGTTGTTACTAAACTAACAGGCTGAGGGAATGGGACTGGGTTGTTACTAAACTAACAGTCTGAGGGCCTGGGACAGTCTGAGGGCCTGGGACAACAACTATTTTTAGAGCAAGATGAGCTAAACTCTAATGAGGGAACATTAGTTGGCTATTTGAAAGTCAAATTTGCACCGATAAACGATGGGGAATATTCGCCTGGTCCTTCTGCAGCTTCCTTGCCAATGTATGCTTGTCCCAACCAAAGACGTATTGTCACGGCTGTGGTAGGATGAGGACCAAGGTGAAGCATTGTGAGCGTACATTTCCTTTATTATTCCAAATGACGCCAAACAAAACAATAAGCACTACAAAAACAAACCGTGAAGCTCACAAGCAAAGTGCTCTAAACAGAGACAACGTCCCACACACACAGGTAGGAAAAGGGTACCTAAGTATGGTTCCCAATCAGAGACAACGATAGACAGCTGTCCCTGATTGAGAACCATACCCGGCCAAACACAAAGAAATAGATAAACATAGAACAACAACATAGAATGCCCACCCCAACTCACGCCCTGACCAAACCAAAACAGAGACATAAAAAATTAAATTCCCACCACAACTCGCGCCCTGACCAAACCAAAACAGAGACATAAAACAGATCTCTAAGGTCAGGGCGTGACACGTATATAACCATGGATTGCTGCGACTATGTGTTGGCCATTGAAAGGCTTTGGAGTCTGGACAGTAACATTAGTACCCTCTAAAAGTAATACTAAGGAAAATATATTTGTTAAGCTCACATAATTGAATTTAAAGGTATGCATGGTGTATGCAATGGAATATGCATGTAAATATATGCTATAGCTTCCAAAATGTTCTTTACAAATTAGGAGTAGTGCCATGACGGCTATGTGGTTGCTTCTATATAGTGCCCCCTGTCAGTTACCCAGGGTTTATACACTGCTGGAGGAGAGCCAAGATGTCTGCCCAGTGGCTTTAATACAGTTCACCCTGTCAGTTACCCAGGGTTTATACACTGCTGAAGGAGAGCCAAGATGTCTGCCCAGTGGCGTTAATACATTTTCCCCTGTCAGTTACCCAGGGTTTATACACTGCTGGAGGAGAGCCAAGATGTCTCCCCAGTGGCTTTAATACAGTTTCCCCTGTCAGTTACCCAGGGTTCATACACTGCTGAAGGAGAGCCAAGATGTCTGCCCAGTGGCGTTAATACAGTTTCCCCTGTCAGTCACCCAGGGTTTATACACTGCTGGAGGAGAGCCAAGATGTCTGCCTAGTGGCTTTAATACATTTTCCCCTGTCAGTCATCCAGGGTTTATACACTGCTGGAGGAGAGCCAAGATGTCTGCATAGTGGCTTTAATACAGTTTCCCCTGTCAGTCGTCCAGGGTTTATACACTGCTGGAGGAGAGCCAAGATGTCTGCCTAGTGGCTTTAATACAGTTTCCCCTGTCAGTCATCCAGGGTTTATACACTGCTGGAGGAGAGCCAAGATGTCTGCATAGTGGCTTTAATACAGTTTCCCCTGTCAGTCGTCCAGGGTTTATACACTGCTGGAGGAGAGCCAAGATGTCTGCCTAGTGGCTTAATACAGTTTCCCCTGTCAGTCATCCAGGGTTTATACACTGCTGGAGGAGAGCCAAGATGTCTGCATAGTGGCTTTAATACAGTTTCCCCTGTCAGTCGTCCAGGGTTTATACACTGCTGGAGGAGAGCCAAGATGTCTGCCTAGTGGCTTTAATACAGTTTCCCCTGTCAGTCATCCAGGGTTTATACACTGCTGGAGGAGAGCCAAGATGTCTGCATAGTGGCTTTAATACAGTTTCCCCTGTCAGTCGTCCAGGGTTTATACACTGCTGGAGGAGAGCCAAGATGTCTGCCTAGTGGCTTTAATACAGTGCCCCCTGTCAGTCATCCAGCATGAATCGGTGTAGATAGCCAAAGTTAATTTACAAACACAAGAGATAAACTCAGGGAAAAAAGAAACTGTCTTTCAAAGAGAATTAGAAAAAATCCAAATAACTTCACAGATCTTCATTGTAAAAGGTTTAAACAATGTTTTTCATGCTTGTTCAATGAATCATAAACGATTAATGAACATGCACCTGTGGAACGGTCGTTAAGACACTAACAGCTTACAGACGGCAGGCAATTAAGGTCACAGTTGTGAAAACCTAGGACACTAAAGAAGCCTTTCTACTGACTCTGAAAAACACCAAAAGAAAGATTCCCAGGATCCCTACTCATCTGTGTGAATGTGCCTTAGGCATGCTGCAAGGAGGCATGAGGACTGCAGATGTGGCCAGGGCAATAAATTGCAATGTCCGTACTGTGAGATGCCTAAGACAGCGTTACAGGGAGACGGGACGGACAGCTGATCGTCCTCAGTGGCAGGCCACGTGTAACAACACCTGCACAGGATCAGTACATCTGAACATCACACCTGCGGGGACAGATACAGGATGGCAACAACAACTGCCCGAGTTACACCAGGAACACACAATCTTTCCATCAGTGCTCAGACTGTCCGCAATAGGCTGAGAGAGGCTGGACTGTGGGCTTGTAGGCTTATAGGCCTGTTGTAAGGCAGGTCCTCACCAGACATCACCGGCAACAACATCGCCTATGGGCATGTTCAATTTATGTCTCAGTTGTTGAATCTTGTTATGCTCATACAATTATTTACATATGTTAAGTTTTCTGAAAATAAACGCAGTTGACAGTGAGAGGATGTTTTCTTTTTTGCTGAGTTTATGTTAACTGGATAACAGTCGTTCAGTTAGCTAGCTAGCTAGCAAAGTGATTACATTGCTTGCTAGCTAACCAACTGACGCCTGCATCTCTAGCTTTAGCCACCAAAAATGATATGAGGTAGGTCACTGACCTGAGATGGTTTCTGACACTGGCCATTGAAGGTGAGCATTTGTCCACTGAAGTAGGTTACGACGCCGAACTGCAGTCAGGATGACAAGCACGCAGATTAGCTTCCCTGAGACGGTTTCTGACAGTTTGTGCAGAAATTCTTCATTTGTACAAACCCACAATTTCATCAGCTGTCCAGGTGGCTGGTCTCAGACGATCCCGCAGGTGATTGTGGAGGTCCTGGGCTGGCGTGGTTACACCTGGTCTGAGGATGTGAAGCTGGATGTGGAGGTCCTGGGCTGGCGTGGTTACACCTGGTCTGAGGATGTGAAGCTGGATGTGGAGGTCCTGGGCTGGCGTGGTTACACGTGGTCTGAGGATGTGAAGCTGGATGTGGAGGTCTTGGGCTGGCGTGGTTACACCTGGTCTGAGGATGTGAAGCTGGATGTGGAGGTCCTGGGCTGGCGTGGTTACACCTGGTCTGAGGATGTGGAGGTCCTGGGCTGGTGTGGTTACACCTGGTCTGAGGATGTGAAGCTGGATGTGGAGGTCCTGGGCTGGCGTGGTTACACGTGGTCTGAGGTTGTGAGGCCGGTTGGACGGACTGACAATTTCTCTAAAAAATGAACATTAAATTATCTGGCAAAAGTTCTGGTGGACATTGCTGCAGTCAGCATGCCAATTGCACGCTCCCTCAAAATTTAAGACATCAGTGGTATTGTGTTGTGACACAAAACAGCACATTTTAGAGTGGCCTTTTATTGTCCCCAGTACAAGGTGCACCTGTGTAATGATCATGCTGCTTAATCAGTTTCTTGATTTGCCACACCTTTCAGGGCAATGGAGAAATGCTCACTAACAGGGATGTTAACAAATTTGCCCAGAAAAATTGAGAGAAATAAGCTTTTTATGCACATGTAAAATTTCTGGGTTATTTTATTTCAGCTCATGAAATATTGGGACAACACTTTACATATTGTGTTTATATTGATGTAGATTGTTCAAATGCAGGCAGACATTTTATAGTTACTTCGGAAAGTATTCAGACCCCTTAACATTTTGTTAAGTTACAGACTTATTCTAAAATGAATACCTTATTTACATAAGTATTCAGACCCTTTGCTATGAAACTCAAAATGTAGCTCAGGTGCATCCTGTTTCCAATGATCATCTTTGAGATGTTTCTACAACTTGATTGGAGTCCACCTGTGGTAAATTCAAATTGAGTGGACATGATTTGGAAAGGCACACACCTGTCTATATAAGATCCCACAGTTTTCGTGAGAAGACCAATTTGAAGGATATCTCCAGGCCTGGAGTCCAAATATCTGAAAAGCCTAAAGATGGCCAAGACTGGAGGAACTCCCATCACTCAGAGTGACTGCTCTGCATGGTTGAGAGCAGTGGTTCCCACCCAGGGCGACTAGGATCTAACCACAGGGGGTACTTGAGAAGACTCAGGAGACCATAGGCCTACCGACAAGTGGGGGTACTTCAGGGGTATTCCAG
This sequence comes from Oncorhynchus masou masou, assembly GCF_036934945.1. NCBI lineage: Eukaryota > Metazoa > Chordata > Actinopteri > Salmoniformes > Salmonidae > Oncorhynchus > Oncorhynchus masou. The sequence goes on along the minus strand of NW_027014289.1, from coordinate 5,256 downwards.
GCAGAGCAAAATTCTCTTGGTGGTACAAAAGGAGCCACTGGTCTAGAGAGGCCAGTCAACCATATGCTGGCTACTGCATGGTTCCTCATATCTCATCTCCACTGATCCTGAACGGTACCTTGTTCCCTTTTGACCAGGGCCAATACGGCACCATGTAGGGAACACATTGGGTGTTATTTGGGATGCATGCCTACTGATCCTGAACGGTACTGTGGGCAGTACTAGTCCTCCTTTCCCTCCTACTGCCAGCGTCCCATAAAGCACCCTGTTCCCTATATCGCACCCTTAACGCGGGCCCTATCAAGGGAATAGGGTGCGATTGGGGAGGCACACCTGACTTTGACCTGATGGTTGACCTGGTGCTGACTGACAGACTGACTGACTGATTGGCTGGTTGGCTGGGTGACTGAGGAGTAATGGAAGTGAATGGCTGGTTTAATAACAACCACCTCCCTCCCCTCTCTCACTCCCTCTCCATCCCTCACCTCCCTCCCTCTCCATCCCTCGCCTCTCTCACTCCCTCTCCATCCCTCACCTCCCTCCCTCCCCTCTCTCACTCCCTCTCCATCCCTCACTTCTCTCACTCCCTCTCCATCCCTCACCTCTCTCACTCCCTCTCCATCCCTCATCTCTCTCACTCCCTCTCCATCCCTCGCCTCTCTCACTCCCTCTCCATCCCTCACCTCCTCTCTCTCCTCAATTGCACCATCTCTATCCTTTACCTTGTCACTCCGTATCTCTCTCTCTCCCTACATCTCTCTCTCTCTCTCCCTACTCTCTCTCTCTCCCTACATCTCTCTCTCTCTCTCTCCCTACCTCTCTCCCTACCTCTCTCCTCTCTCTCTCTCTCTCTCTCTCTCCCTACCTCTCTCTCTCTCTCTCCCTACCTACCTCTCTCTCTCTCCCTACCTCTCTCTCTCTCCCTACCTCTCTCTCTCTCTCCCTACCTCTCTCTCTCCCTACCTCTCTCACCTACCTCTCTCTCTCTCTCTCCCTACCTCTCTCTCTCTCTCTCCCCTACCTCTCTCTCCCTACCTCTCTCTCTCTCCTCCCCTACCTCTCTCCCTACCTCTCTCTCTCTCTCTCCTACCTCTCTCTCCCTACCTCTCTCTCTCTCTCTCCCTACCTCTCTCTCTCTCTCCCCTACCTCTCTCTCTCTCTCTCTCCCTACCTCTCTCCCTACCTCTCTCTCTCTCCCTACCTCTCTCTCTCTACCTCTCTCTCTCCCTACCTCTCTCTCTCTCTCTTTCCCCTCCCCTTCACCTCCCTTTCCCTCGCTCGGTGACCAGCTGCTCTGGTTAAGTTGACCGGCCCGATCCAACCAACCCAGCACTAGCTGATGGAGTGCTGCTCTGACCACAGTCACGTGTCTGCGGTCTAAACACAGCCAAGGAACCGTGGGTTAGAATATACCCATGTGCCAAATAAATGTGATTCAATGTCTGTGTTTTCCCAATATTTATATTTTTTGTTCAAAGCCTCATGTAACTGTCAGATCTCCTGAGCTACACCACAGTCGACCGTAGGGCTCAGGTGTCCTGAACCACAGCACAGTCGACCGTAGGGCTCAGGTGTCCTGAGTCACAGAACAGTCGACCGTAGGGCTCAGGTGTCCTGAGTCACAGAACAGTCGACCGTAGGGCTCAGGTGTCCTGAGTCACAGAACAGTCGACCGTAGGGCTCAGGTGTCCTGAGTCACAGAACAGTCGACCGTAGGGCTCAGGTGTCCTGAGTCACAGAACAGTCGGCCGTAGGGCTCAGGTGTCCTGAACCACAGAACAGTCGGCCGTAGGGCTCAGGTGTCCTGAACCACAGAACAGTCGGCCGTAGGGCTCAGGTGTCCTGAGTCACAGAACAGTCGGCCGTAGGGCTCAGGTGTCCTGAGTCACAGAACAGTCGGCCGTAGGGCTCAGGTGTCCTGAACCACAGAACAGTCGGCCGTAGGGCTCAGGTGTCCTGAACCAAAGCACAGTCGACCGTAGGGCTCAGGTGTCCTGAGCTACACCACAGTCGACCGTAGGGCTCAGATCTCCTGAGCTACACCACAGTCGACCGTAGGGCTCAGGTGTCCTGAACCACAGGACAGTCGGCCGTAGGGCTCAGGTGTCCTGAACCACAGGACAGTCGACCGTAGGGCTCAGGACATTTAGAAGCGAACGTGAATGAGAGAAAATTGTGCAAATGAAGTAAGTTGTGATGCATGCTTTTCTGAAAACTTAGAACTTCATGAACCTCTTCTTGGACATCTTTGACTTCTTCTCCAGGCTGAAGGACTTCTCCTGCTGTTTCTCCACTGATGGGACTTCCAAGACAAACACAAAAACTATCCAAACCATTATAGTAGCTTGTCGAACCAACAAGTGGATCGACAGGTAGCCTCGTAGATAGAGCATTGGGCCAATAACTGAAAAGTTGCTAGATCGAATCCCCGAGCTGACAAGGTAAAAATATGTCGTTCTGCCCCCAGAACAAGGTAGTTAACCCATTGTTCCCAGGCCGTCATTGTAAATAAGAATTTGTTCTTAACTGACTTGCATAGTTAAATAAAGTTTAAAAAAATAACTATACTGCTGTAAGTTGCTTTGGATAAACATGTCTGCTAAATGTGGATTACATTATTTATGTTATGACTGGTCTTAACATGTGCCAAAACATCTGAATCTCTCTTTTTCCATCAAACTCTGCATAGATTGGATTTCTAATTTACTTCAGTTTAAAGTGGATTGATAACCAATAACCATACTAGCTAATAACCACGTGTCACGGCCTGACCTTAGTTCCTTTTTTATGTCTCTATTTTGGTTTGGTCTGGGCGTGAGTGGGGTGGGCATTCTATGTTGTTGTTCTCTATGTTTTCTTTTCTATGTTTGGCTCTGTATGACTCCCAATCAGAGGCAGCTGTCTATCGTTGTCTCTGATTGAGAACCATACTTAGGTAGCTTTTCCCACCTGGTGTTTGTGGGTAGTTGTTTGATTTTTAGTGTTTTCACCTTCAGGACTGTTTCAATTCTTTCATTTCTTACATTCACTTTGTTATTTTGTATTTTTGTGTTCTGGTATAAATAATAATCAAGGACACTTACCACACTGCCTTTTTGGTCCATCCTTCCTACTCTCATCCGACGAAGATCATTATACCACGCTAGTTTCCATTAATCCTTGTCCAAAGATTTTTTTTTTTCTCAAAATAGACACAAACATTATTGTTCTATTGAAGTGCTTCATGTGACTATCCCATAAGAATAGAAACAGCTGGACATAAGGAAGTTGCACCCCAAAAATGTTTTTACAACAATTGAAGACAGCCTGTAAACTAATGTCATCTGGAGATAGAGAGGAGGACCAAGGGTGAAAAAAGTAAGTGTTCATGTCTTTTAAAGCAAAACTGAACACTGGAACAAAACAATAAAACGATGTGAACAAACAAACAGTACCGTGTGGCCCAAACACTCACATGGAAACAAACAATCTACAACCAAAAGTGAAACCTGGAAGTATTTGGTGATGATTCTCAATCAGAGACAACTAACGACACCTTACTTGGATTGAGAACCATACGAAGCCGAACACAAAAACGAACTGAGAAAAACAAACATAGACTGCCCACCCCAACTCACACCCTGACCATCCTAAATAATACAAAAAGAATAAAATAACCAGAGCGATGGTCAGAACGTGACACAGCCTGTATGCCTCCCACCCTTTCTGTTTAATGTCTCAGGTAGCCAAGCAAATGCCAGCATGGGATAAGTTTAAAAATGGACTATATTCTAATAATTATTTATTGGCCATATTCTAATAATTATTTATTATCCATATTCTAATAATTGTTGTGCTTATATTCTAATCATTATTTTTGGCCATATTCTAATCATTATTTTTTGGCCATATTCTAATAATTATTTATTATCCATATTCTAATAATTATTTATTGGCCATATTCTAATGATTATTTATAATCCATATTCTAATAATTATTTATAATCCATATTCTAATAATTATTTATTGGCCATATTCTAATGATTATTTATAATCCATATTCGAATAATTATTTATAATCCATATTCTAATAATTATTTATAATCCATATTCTAATAATTATTTATTATTACATATTCTAATGATTATTTATAATCCATATTCTAATAATTATTTATAATCCATATTCTAATAATTATTTATTGGCCATATTCTAATAATTATTTATAATCCATATTCTAATAATTATTTATTATTATATTCTAATAATTATTTATAATCCATATTCTAATAATTATTTATTGGCCATATTCTAATAATTATTTATAATCCATATTCTAATAATTATTTATTGGCCATATTCTAATAATTATTTATAATCCATATTCTAATAATTATTTACTGGCCATATTCTAATAATTATCATGTCCCAACGTATCGTCACGGACTTTGCCATGGTGAAATTTGCACTCTTATTAATGTGAAATAATTGGACGGTGAAACTTTTATAAATTTGATATTTGAACAAAATGAATTTTGCAAGCAGTAGCCTATGCATTTAGAATTCAAATGGCAGTACTGCATCATATGATTAGTATTATCATTGCATCTGATTACTTTGATTAAAATGCAATTTTAGTCAACTGTCGATTGTTTGGTCAATAGGCTGTTGGTCGGGCAGATCATTTTTTGTTGTAAAGTTGCAAATGTATTATTTTTTTTTCATGCCGCATGAGACACCTGTCTGATTCCCGACTGTCTCGGTGGACTAATCCATTGTGGAAGCCACAGGGATGGCGCAGTCCATCAGCATAATATTCCCACCTGTCTCAGTGGACTAATCCATTGTGGAAGCCACAGGGATGGCGCAGTCCATCAGCATAAGATTCCCGCCTGTCTCAGTGGACTAATCCATTGTGGAAGCCACAGGGATGGCGCAGTCCATCAGCATAAGTTTCCCACCTGTCTCAGTGGACTAATCCATTGTGGAAGCCACAGGGATGACGCAGTCCATCAGCATAAGATTCCCAACTGTCTCAGTGGACTAATCCATTGCGGAGGCCACAGGATGGCGCAGTCCATCAGCATAAGCTTCACCTGTCCAGTGGACTAATTCATTGTGGAAGCCAGGGATGGCGCAGTCCATCAGCATATGACTTCCCGCCTGTCTCAGTGGACTAATCCATTGTGGAAGCTACAGGATGACAAGAAACCATCAAAAAGATAAGATTCAACTGTCTCAGTGGACTAATCCATTGCGGAGGCCACAGGGATGG
>NW_027014288.1:0-13840 GCF_036934945.1 Oncorhynchus masou masou | reverse complement strand
TGCATTCAGATGACTCGTAATGTCACACAGAAAAGCCATTTCACACAGAAACATTTCGTCTCGGAGTTGTGTTGTGTCTTTCCCTTTGCTGTCCAAGAACAGACAAATCTCCTCCCACGAAGCTCAGAGAAACATCTTTGAAGCACCTTTCCCTGGCTTAGCCATCGCACTCTCTGTGTGATAAGGCAAATCACCATGCTCCGTTTCCTAACTCCGTCCAGTAAATGCCTTGAACTGGCGGTGATTCAAACCTTTGGCTCTGATAAAGTTAACTGATGCGCGTGATGATGCTCATTACATGCTCCATTTTCAAGGCTTTACCGCTGCACGCTTCCTGGTGTATGATACAATGATAAGCTGTCAGCTCACCTGTCGCGTTTTCCTCTTGCATCTTTTTCCGTATCTTCGCCACCAGTCCGCTCCTGTGTCCACACATCGCAGGTGCTCCGTCGGTTGTCAAACCCACGAGTTTTTCCCAAGGCAGCCCATCTCATTTACACATCTTGACACCTCTTCATACAAATCATGCCCCGTAGCTGTGCCATGCATAGGACGTAAAGCCAAAACTCCTCTGTCACGCTTAGGCTGGAGTCCACCCGATGAAATTGACAACTGGGCAATGTCAGAAATGTCGGTGCTCTCATCCACAGCCAAGGAATATGCAATGAAATCTTTTCCCTTTTCACAAGCTGCTCTTTTAGATTGATGGACAACTGGTCTACTCTCTCGGCAATGGTGTTTCTGCTCAGACTCACATTTAAAAAGAGTTGCCTTTTCTGGGCAAACCACAAACTTTAATCATGCAGTTTTTGATGAAACCCTCCGAAATGGCCGGGCTGATTTAGCGATCTCTTCTGCCAAAATAAAACTGGCCTTGACAGCAGCCTGGCCTTGTGATTTGGCTTTTTGAACAGAGCCTGTCGAGATTTGAGGCCTCGCTTTAATTCCTGCCTTTTGTAGCCTTTGTTCCATGTCCATATTCTTGTTTTTGTCCGCGTGTTTCGTTTCATAATGTCACCAGATTATACTCTTTCAGTACCGCCACACTTTCTCCACACAGAAGACACAGGTTTTCCAGCTACCTCCGTGAACATATATCTACTCCCACCTTGTTTGAAACCCCCGGTTCTCAGTGTCCACCTTCCGCTTTGCCATTTTTGATGGGTATCTGAAAGTTAATTTTACTGTGATGCTGACGACTGCTGTGCCAATAAATATTGAAATGAAGTAGCCTACTGCCCGGTAAGGTCACCGTTGCATTGTGGGAAATGTAGTATTGGTGCGTGTAAAAGATCTCGGGGCTGCCGGCTTGCTGCGGTCTATGGCCGTGGTTCAATAATAAATCAAGATCATCCCAGGGGCCGTAAAAACCTTCGCGGGTTTGGATGTGTCTGCGGGCCTGACTCTGGACATATGTGCACTAGATGTTGAAACATTGTTTTAATAACAACCTCCACTCTTCTGGGAAGGCTTTCCACTAGATGTTGGAACATTGCTGCTATAACAGCCCACTCTTCTGGGAAGGCTTTCCACTAGATGTTGGAACATTGCTGCTATAACAGCCTCCACTCTTCTGGGAAGGCTTTCCACAGATGTTGGAACATTGCTGCTATAACAGCCTCCACTCTTGGGAAAGCTCTACTAGATGTTGAACATTGCTGCTATAACATCCTCCACCTTTCCTGGGAAAGCTTTCCACTAGATGTTGGAACATTGCCACATAATACAGCCTCCACTCTTCTGGGAAAGCTCACTAGATGTTGGAACATTGCTGCTATAACAGCCTCCCCACTCTTCTGGGAAGGCTTTCCACTAGATGTTGGAACATTGTTTTAATAACAACTCTCCACTCTCTGGGAAGGCTTTCCACAGATGTTGGAACATTGCTGCTATAACAGCTCCACTCTTAGTTTCCGGATGCACTATTGTAAAGGGCTGTTCCACTGATGTCAGAAGGTGAATTCACCAATTTGTAAGTCGCCCTGATAAGAGCGCCTGCTAAATGACTTAAATGTAAATGTATGTTACATAGGACCAAAGGTAAACTTAAGCCAAAGAAGTAGGGTGGATGGCTGGGGTGGATGGGTAGGCGAATGTCTAGCAACCCAAAAGTTGCTTGTTCGAATTTCATCACGGACAACTTTAGTATTTTAGCTAATTAGCAACTTTGCAGTTATTTACTACTTTGCAACTACTTAGCATGTTAGCTAACCTTAACCCTAACATTTTAACCTAATTCCTAACCCTAACCTTAACCCCTAATACCTAGCCTAGATAACATTTGCCACCTAACCAATGTTAGCCACCTAGCAACATATCATATGTTTTGCAAATTGCAACATATTGTACAAATTGCAAGTCGTAACTTATCACACAAATTGTAATTGGCAACATATCATACGAAATAGATGAAGGACATCCACAAATTAATACATACCATACGAAACGTTGTGTATCGTACTAATTGGAGTGTCCCTCGATTTACTTTTACTATGTTACATCTACCCTTTTGTCCAGGTTGCATGCATGTATAACATAGCCTCAGCATCACAGGAGGCTGCTGAGGGGGAGGACGGCTCATAATAACGTCTGGAACGGAGCAAATGGAATGGCATCAAACACCTGGACACCATGTGTTTCATGTATTTCATACCATTCCACTCACTCAGCTCCAGACATTACCAAGAGCCCGTCCTCCCAATTAAGGTTCCACCAACCTGTACGTCTACATGGGACTTAAAAAATGATTTAACATGACTATGGTAGACTATGGCTAAAATGATTGCTTTACTCTATATTATATAGGCTATGTACATTACAAAATTGTGTATATTGAATATGTTGACTCACAAGCTAAGCAATCAAGGGATTCCTTTACAGAAGCACAGTCATGCAGTTTGGTAAATTCATAAATTATCTAAAATATGAGAGCAGAAGAGAATATTGAATTCTACACAAGTGTCAGAGACATAAACCAATGCATGTTATGGACCGCTCAGCAGCAGGCAATGGGGGTATTAAAGCCTTGTTAAATAAACACTGCCACCTAGCCTCTTCAAGGCGATTATTCCCCCATTCCCTCATACAGTATGGGCAGCCTAATAGTGACTTTGGCTTTAGTGGGCACTGCAATAAAATGTATGCTCACTGAATTTTAAACACAATACTTCTTGAAGGTACACTCTGACAAAAATGATTTTGTTGTCCCGTTTGAGTCAAGTTTCTAAGGGATGAAGGTGGAGGATGACGCTCTCCACATCCTGTATCACTGCGTTAGACACGGCGCTCTCTGTGGGACAAAATTCAGACAGTTTAAGCCAGTGGTTCCCAACCTTTTCCGCTTTCTGTACCACCCACAGAGTTTTGCTCTGCCCAGAGTACCACTGAAGTACCCCCTCATGTGCATTTTACCAGTATGGTCTCATGAGTCTTCTGAAATACACCCTGTTTCCTAGTACCCCTGGTTGGGAACCACTGGGTTAAGCGGTTGTGCGCAAAGGGGAATAAATGCCTACTGTACCGTGCCTGTGAAAGCCTTTCACATGCAGTCTTTGTTCCCCATTACCTGTATGTCGCCAAGGGCACTCAATCCCTTTCCAACTCGAAACTACCCACACAAGACTGACTGCATTTCTCCAGCGACATTTGAAGCTGAACAAAACAATAGGCAATTATTTGAAATGGTTTGCTGTAGCCTACACTTCTCCTAAACAGAACATCAAACAGCAATTTGAATCCACCATGCTAGGGGCAACTTCTCTTTCCATGTTTTTTTCTCTCATCAATCTACACACAATACCCCATAATAACAAAGCAAAATAGTTTTTTTTAGATATGTTTGCAAATGTATTACAAATAAAAAACTGAAATATCACATTTAATAAGTATTCAGACCCTTTACTCAGTACTTTGCTGAGGCACCTTTGGCAGCGATTACAGCTTCACGTCTTCTTGGGTATGACACTATTAGCTTGGCACACCTGTATTTGGGAGTTTGTACCATTCTTCTCTGAGGATCCTCTCAAGCTCTGTCAGGTTGGATGGGGAGCGTCGCTGCACAGGTATTTTCAGGTCTCTCCAGAGATGTTCAATCGGGTTAAAGTACAGGCTTTGGCTGGGCCACTCAAGGACATTCAGAGATTGTCAAAAAGCCACTCCTGCGTTCTCTTGGCTGTCCTGTGTTGTCTTGGCTGTGTGCTTAGAGTCGTTGTCCTGTTGGAAGGTTAACCTTCGCCCTAGTCTGAGGTCCTGAAACGCTCTGGAGCATGTTTTCATCAAGGATCTCTCTGTACTTTCATCTTTCCCTCGATCCTGACTAGTCTTCAAGTCCCTGCCACTGAAAAACATCCCCACAGTATGATGCTGCCACCACCATGCTTCACCGTATGGATGGTGCCAGGTTTCCTCCAGACGTGACTCTTGGCATTCAGGCCAAAGAGTTCAATTTTGGTTTCATCAGACCAGAGAATCTTGTTTCTCATGGTCTGAGAGTCCTTCAGGTGCCTTTGGCAAATTCCAAGCAGGCTGTCATGTGCCTTTTTACTGAGGAGTCTGGCATGTGCCTTTTAGTGAAGAATGGCTTCCGTCTGGTCACTCTACCATAAAAGGCCTGATTGGTGGAGTGCTGCAGAGATGGTTGTCCTTCTCCACAGAGGAACTTTGGAGCGCTGTCAGAGTGACCATTGGGCTCTTTGGTCACCTCCTGACCAAGGCCCTTCTCCCCGATTGCTCAGTTTGGCAGGGTGGCCAGCTCTAGGAAGACTCTTGGTGGTTCCAAACTCTTTCCATTTAAGAATGATGGAGGCCACTGTGTTCTTGGGGACCTTCAATGCTGCAGAAATGTTTTGGTACCCTTCCCCAGATCTGTGACTCGACACAATCCTGTCTCAGATCTTTACAGACAATTCCTTCGACCTCATGCCTTGGTTTTTGCTCTGACATGCGCTGTCAACTGGGGACCTTATGGAGACAGGTGCGTGGCCTTCCAAATCATGTCCAATCAATTGAATTTACCACAGGTGGACTCCAATCAAGTTGTTGAAATGGAAACAGGATGCGCCTGAGCTCAATTGTGTCTCATAGCAAAGGGTCTGAATAGTTATGTAGATAAGGTATTTCAGTTTAGCCTTTTTTATAAAGGTGCAAAAAAACATTCAAAAGTCTGCTTTCGCTTTGTCATCATGGGGTATTTTGTATAAATTGATGAGGACATTTTTGTATGAAGTGTTTATTTCCAAAATGCTAAATGTCCATAGAATTAGTGGGGGTTTTATCAGAAAGAATTGTTGATGGGTATCTTCAATTGTGTGCAAAATATTACTGTTCTCAGATTTTTAATTCATAGATGAGTATGAAAATGTTTTTGTTGTTGTTGCAAAGATGCTATATATCCATCGTATTAAATAAATTAGACAATGTGGATGCAAGTTTACAGCTTACTATTGAACTTGGTCTTCAATGTATCAGAATTGTGTCAGCCCACTGAACTAAGGCCTATAGGTGTTCATATAGAACTAAATCCTACTGTATTGATGTGGATGAAAGTTTACAGCTTACTATTGAACTAGGTCTTCAATGTATCAGAATTGTGTCAGCCCACTGAACTAAGGCCTATAGGTGTTCATATAGAACTAAATCCTATAGGTGTCAATATAGAAGTAAATCCTATAGATGTTAATATAGAACTATATTCTGTAATGTGATGTTAACCTTCTTAATGAGAGTATGGATTTTCATATCGATATTAACCAGTCAGTGGCCACGCGGACGTGAGCATAGACATTACGTCGGTGTCATGGAACCGCCCTTTTCTACTGAAATGTTTAAAACCACCCATGACTACATTTACCTTTCATACCAAAGAGACCCACGGTAAGCCGGACATCTCAAATGGTTTAGAAGACTAGAAAACATGTAGCCAAAGCTATATGTGAAATGGTTTAAAACTACAAGATTGGAGACCATACAGCTGTAGTTTGATTACACGGTTGGAAATGGTTCAACTCTGAGACTATCGATCACTACAGAATAACAACAAATCTTAGACGTATAATTACTAGTCTGCAGCTAGAAATTACTTAAGTCTAGAACGAGAATACCGACAACCGCCGAAGCGTCTATTCTATGAGAACATATCTGAATGGCACTCTGAAGTATCCATCCTGAACCACCGACAACTACAAAAGACTTTGTGACTGTCACACCCTGACCATAGTTTGCTTTGTATGTTTCTATGTTTTGGTTGGTCAGGGTGTGATCTGAGTGGGCATTCTATGTTGTGTGTCTAGTTTGTCTGTTTCTGTGTTTGGCCTGATATGGTTCTCAATCAGAGGCAGGTGTTAGTCATTGTCTCTGATTGGGAACCATATTTAGGTAGCCTGTTTGGTGTTGGGTTTGGGTGATTGTTCCTGTCTCTGTTGCACCAGATAGGGCTGTTTCGGTTTTTCACGGTTCTTGTTTTTGTATATTGTTCATTTATCATCTTCATTAAAGATGTATAAAGACAACCACGCTGCATTTTGGTCCTCCTCTCTTTCGACAGAAGAAAATCGTAACAGTGACTTCAATGAAAGTTAACCAGAGACCCGATGAACCCTACAGGACGATCAAGTATTCCAACAGAGAAGACAACAACAACATGCGAGCATAAATATATATATATATATATTGCAATTATTCCGTTCAGGCCGTTCATGTGCAGAAGATTAGCATTTCAATAAATATAATTCTAGACTGTGTAATGAATCCATTTTGTCTTTCCCAGTCCCACTTCTTTCTCAGTCCCACCCCTTTCCTTTTGTCTATTTCTGTAGTTAGTTAGTAAATAAATAATTAAGCCAATTTGTATATTCATTATGGAAACTAGGGTTCGTGCAGATAACCAAGAATTTTACAACGTTCAGATGAGAATGATAGAAGGTAAAGAATAATTAATGACTGAAATGTAAGAGATCTTTAGATCGGACGGAACGCCTTAAATAAACTTCTCCGTGGTGCCCCAGGTCAATAATGAGTTAAATGTTACATGATTTAATTAAATCACGTAATCAATTAAATGTTAGGTAATCAATTTGTCATCACAATAAGGATACTAAAGACATGACAGGTGTTAATATGGAAGTAAATCCTATAGGTGTTAATATTGAACAGAGTCCTATAGATGTTAATATAGCTCGAAATTAGATTATTCATTATGTATAGTCTGAACCCACTCTGGTACACATAATTTCCATGTATCTCAGTTTAAGTCTGTTCACCCACATAACACCGACATGTTTGGTAACCTATTTAGACAAACACACTGAATGTAATATTTTCCATCAGGTAGTGGTATTAACCATACCCACCTTAACCGCCTCTGTGTGAAGTCCTTCATCAAGCTGGATGGACACGTCATCACGCCCTACGTTCCAAATGGCACCCTATACCCTAAATAGGGCACTACTTCTGACTAGAGGCCAATAAAGGTTTGGCACTGATGTTGGGTGATTAGGCCTGGTTCGCAGTCGGCGTTGCAATTCATCCCAAAGGTGTTTAATTAGGTTAAGGTCAGGGCGCTGTGCAGGCCAGTCAAGTTCTTCCACACCAATCTCAACAAACTATTTCTGTATGGACCTTGCTTTGTGCACATGGGCATTGTCATGCTGAAACAGGAAAGGGCCTTCCACAAAGGACAGAATTGTCTAGAATGTCCTTTTGTGCTATATCGTTAATATTTCCCTTCACTGGAACTAAAGGGCCTAGCCCGAACTATGAAAAACAGCCCCAGACCATTATTCCTCCTCCACCAAAACCAAACTTTACAGTTGGCAGTATACATTAGGGCTGGTAGCGTTCTCCTGCCATCATCCAAACCCAGATACGTCCATCGGACTGCCAGATGGTGAAGCGTGAGTCATCACTCCAGAGAACGCGTTCCCACTGCTCCAGAGTCCAATGGTGGCAGGCTTTACATCACTCCAGCCGACACTTGGTGTAACCGATGTGAAATGGCTAGCTAGTTAGCTGTGGTGCGCGCTAATAGCGTTTCAATCGGTGACGTCACTCGCTCTGAGACCTGAAGTAGTTGTTCCCCTTGCTCTGAAAGTCACTGAGCTCTTCAGTAAGGCCATTCTACTGCCAATGTTTGTCTATGGAGATTTGCATGGCTCGTTGCTCGATTTTATACACCTGTCAGCAACGGGTGTGGCTGAAATAGCTGAATCCACTAATTTGAAGGGGTGTCCACATACTTTTCTGTATATAGAGTATTTTCAGAATGGCTCTATGGGCTAGCCTACATCTTAAAACCACCCTGATCTCATAGAGCAGACACAACATAATAAACATAAATCCAGGTCACTGAAATTAGTATCATATGTTATTTTTAGTATTGTTACATAGGACCAAAGGTAAACTTAAGCCAAATAAGTAGGGTGGATGGCCGGGAATGGATGGGTAGGCGAATGTCTAGCAACCCAAAAGTTGCTTGTTCGAATTTCATCACGGACAACTTTAGTATTTTAGCTAATTAGCAACTTTGCAGTTATTTACTACTTTGCAACTACTTAGCATGTTAGCTAACCTTAACCCTAACATTTTAACCTAATTCCTAACCCTAACCTTAACCCCTAATACCTAGCCTAGATAACATTTGCCACCTAACCAATGTTAGCCACCTAGCAACATATCATATGTTTTGCAAATTCGTAACATATTGTACAAATTGCAAGTCGTAACTTATCATACAAATTGTAATTGGCAACATATCATACGAAATAGATGAAGGACATCCACAAATTAATACATACCATACGAAACGTTGTGTATCGTACTAATTGGAGTGTCCCTCGATTTACTTTTACTATGTTACATCTACCCTTTTGTCCAGGTTGCATGCATGTATAACATAGCCTCAGCATCACAGGAGGCTGCTGAGGGGAGAGGACGGCTCATAATAACGTCTGGAACGGAGCAAATGGAATGGCATCAAACACCTGGACACCCTGTGTTTCATGTATTTCATACCATTCCACTCACTCAGCTCCAGACATTACCAAGAGCCCGTCCTCCCAATTAAGGTTCCACCAACCTGTACGTCTACATGGACTTAAAATGATTTAACATGACTATGGTAGACTATGGCTAAAATGATTGCTTTCTACCCTATATTATATAGGCTATGTACATTACAAAATTGTGTATATTGAATATGTTGACTCACAAGCTAAGCAATCAAGGGATTCCTTTACAGAAGCACAGTCATGCAGTTTGGTAAATTCATAAATTATCTAAAATATGAGAGCAGAAGAGAATATTGAATTCTACACAAGTGTCAGAGACATAAACCAATGCATGTTATGGACCGCTCAGCAGCAGGCAATGGGGGTATTAAAGCCTTGTTAAATAAACACTGCCACCTAGCCTCTTCAAGGCGATTATTCCCCCATTCCCTCATACAGTATGGGCAGCCTAATAGTGACTTTGGCTTTAGTGGGCACTGCAATAAAATGTATGCTCACTGAATTTTAAACACAATACTTCTTGAAGGTACACTCTGACAAAAATGATTTTGTTGTCCCGTTTGAGTCAAGTTTCTAAGGGATGAAGGTGGAGGATGGCGCTCTCCACATCCTGTATCACTTGCGTTAGACACGCGCTCTCTGTGGGACAAAATTCAGACAGTTTAAGCCAGTGGTTCCCAACCTTTTCCGCTTTCTGTACCACCCACAGAGTTTTGCTCTGCCCAGAGTACCACTGAAGTACCCCCTCATGTGCATTTTACCAGTATGGTCTCATGAGTCTTCTGAAATACACCCTGTTTCCTAGTACCCCCTGGTTTGGAACCACTGGGTTAAGCGGTTGTGCGCAAAGGGGAGTAAATGCCTACTGTACCGTGCCTGTGAAAGCCTTTCACATGCAGTCTTTGTTCCCCATTACCTGTATGTCGCCAAGGGCACTCAATCCCTTTCAACTCGAAACTACCCACACAAGACTGACTGCATTTCTCCAGCGACATTTGAAGCTGAACAAAACAATAGGCAATTATTTGAAATGGTTTGCTGTAGCCTACACTTCTCCTAAACAGAACATCAAACAGCAATTTGAATCCACCATGCTAGGGGCAACTTCTCTTTCCATGTTTTTTCTCTCATCAATCTACACACAATACCCCATAATAACAAAGCAAAAATAGTTTTTTTTTTAGATATGTTTGCAAATGTATTACAAATAAAAAACTGAAATATCACATTTAATAAGTATTCAGACCCTTTACTCAGTACTTTGCTGAGGCACCTTTGGCAGCGATTACAGCTTCACGTCTTCTTGGGTATGACACTATAAGCTTGGCACACCTGTATTTGGGGAGTTTGTACCATTCTTCTCTGAGGATCCTCTCAAGCTCTGTCAGGTTGGATAGGGAGCGTCGCTGCACAGGTATTTTCAGGTCTCTCCAGAGATGTTCAATCGGGTTAAAGTACAGGCTTTGGCTGGGCCACTCAAGGACATTCAGAGATTGTCAAAAAGCCACTCCTGCGTTCTCTTGGCTGTCCTGTTGTCTTGGCTGTGTGCTTAGAGTCGTTGTCCTGTTGGAGAGGTTAACCTTCGCCTCAGTCTGAGGTCCTGAACAGCTCTGGAGCATGTTTTCATCAAGGATCTCTCTGTACTTTCATCTTTCCCTCGATCCTGACTAGTCTTCAAGTCCCTGCCACAGAAAAACATCCCCACAGTATGATGCTGCCACCACCATGCTTCACCGTAGGGATGGTGCCAGGTTTCCTCCCAGACGTGACTCTTGGCATTTCAGGCCAAAGAGTTCGAATTTTAGTTTCATCAGACCAGAGAATCTTGTTTCTCATGGTCTGAGAGTCACTCAGGTGCCTTTTTGGCAAATTCCAAGCAGGCTGTCATGTGCCTTTTACTGAGGAGTCTGGCATATGCCTTTTGGTGAAAAGTGGCTTCCGTCTGGTCACTCTACCATAAAAGCCTGATTGGTGGAGTGCTGCAGAGATGGTTGTCCTTCTCCACAGAGGAACTTTGGAGGGCGCGTCAGAGTGACCATTGGGCTCTTGGTCACCTCCTGACCCAGGCCCTTCTCCCCCGATTGCTCAGTTTGGCAGGGTGGCCAGCTCTAGGAAGACTCTTGGTGGTTCCAAACTCTTTCCATTTAAGAATGATGGAGGCCACTGTGTTCTTGGGGACCTTCAATGCAGAAATGTTTTGGTACCCTTCCCCAGATCTGTGACTCGACACAATCCTGTCTCAGATCTTTACAGACAATTCCTTCGACCTCATGCCTTGGTTTTTGCTCTGACATGCGCTGTCAACTGTGGGACCTTATGGAGACAGGTGCGTGGCCTTCAAAATCATGTCAATCAATTGAATTTACCACAGGTGGACTCCAATCAAGTTGTTGAAATGGAAACAGGATGCGCCTGAGCTCAATTTACAAGTCTCATAGCAAGGGTCTGAATAGTTATGTAGATAAGGTATTTCAGTTTAGCCTTTTTTATAAAGGTGCAAAAAACATTCAAAGTCTGCTTTCGCTTTGTCATCATGAGTATTTTGTATAAATTGATGAGGACATTTTTGTATGAAGTGTTTATTTCCAAAATGCTAAATGTCCATAGAATTAGTGGGGTTTTTATCAGAAAGAATTGTTGATGGGTATCTTCAATTGTGTGCAAAATATTACTGTTCTCAGATTTTAATTCATAGATGATATAGTATGAAAATGTTTTGTGTATTGTTTACAGCTTTGCAAAGATGCAGCCCACTGAACTAAGGCCTATAGGTGTTCATATAGAACTAAAATCTTAGCAAATTAGACAATGTGGATGCAAGTTTACAGCTTACTATTGAACTAGGTCTTCAATGTATCAAATTTATTGTCAGCCCACTGAACTAAGGCCTATAGGTGTTCATATAGAACTAAATCTATAGGTGTCAATATAAGTAAATCCTATAGATGTTAATATATAGAAGACTATATTCTGTAATGTGATGTTAACCTTCTTAATGAGAGTATGGATTTTCATATCGTATTAACCAGTCAGTGGCCACGCGGACGTGAGCATAGACATTACGTCGGTGTCATGGAACCGCCCTTTTCTACTGAAATGTTTAAAACCACCCATGACTACATTTACCTTTCATACCAAAGAGACCCACGGTAAGCCGGACATCTCAAATGGTTTAGAAGACTAGAAAACATGTAGCCAAAGCTATATGTGAAATGGTTTTTAAAACTACAAGATTGGAGACCATACAGCTGTAGTTTGATTACGAGTTAAAATAGTTCAACTCTGAGACTATCGATCACTACAGAATAACAACAAATCTTAGACGTATAATTACTAGTCTGCAGCTAGAAATTACTTAAATCTAGAACGAGAATACCGACAACCGCCGAAGCGTCTATTCCATGAGAACATATCTGAATGGCACTCAGTATCATCCTGAACCACCGACAACTACAAAGACTTTGTGACTGTCACACCCTGACCATAGTTTGCTTTGTATGTTTCTATGTTTTGGTTGGTCAGGGTGTGATCTGAGTGGGCATTCTATGTTGTGTGTCTAGTTTGTCTGTTTCTGTGTTTGGCCTGATATGGTCCTCAATCAGAGGCAGGTGTTAGTCATTGTCTCTGATTGGGAACCATATTTAGGTAGCCTGTTTGGTGTTGGGTTTGGGTGATTGTTCCTGTCTCTGTTGCACCAGATAGGGCTGTTTCGGTTTTTCACGGTTCTTGTTTTTGTATATTGTTCATTTATCATCTTCATTAAAGATGTATAAAGACAACCACGCTGCATTTTGGTCCTCCTCTTCGACAGAAGAAAATCGTAACAGTGACTTCAATGAAAGTTAACCAGAGACCCGATGAACCCTACAGGACGATCAAGTATTCCAACAGAGAAGACAACAACAACATGCGAGCGTAAATATATATATATATATATATATATATATTGCAATTATTCTCGAATGAGAGGCCGTTCATGTGCAAAAGATTAGCATTTCAATAAATATAATTCTAGTCTGTGTAATGAATCCATTTTGTCTTTCCCACTCTTTCTCAGTCCCACCCCTTTCCTTTTGTCTACCAAGCCACCATATTGGCTTAGCCCACTAGGGACTTTTCTATCATTGTTAGTAACCAATATCTACTGTTTGTTTGTTATGTATTTCTGTAGTTAGTTAGTAAATAAATAATTAACCCAATTTGTATATTCATTATGGAAACTAGGGTTCGTGCAGATAACCAAGAATTTTACAACGTTCAGATGAGAATGATAGAAGGTAAAGAATAATTAATGACTGAAATGTAAGAGATCTTTAGATCGGACGGAACGCCTTAAATAAACTTCTCCGTGGTGCCCCAGGTCAATAATGAGTTAAATGTTACATGATTTAATTAAATCACGTAATCAATTAAACGTTAGGTAATCAATTTGATAAAATAGCATGTCATCACATTAAGGATACTAAAGACATGACAGGTGTTAATATGGAAGTAAATCCTATAGGTGTTAATATTGAACAGATTCCTATAGATGTTAATAAAGCTCGAAATGAGATTATTCATTATGTATAGTCTGAACCCACTCTGGTACACATAATTTCCATGTATCTCAGTTTAAGTCTGTTCACCCACATAACACCAACATGTTTGGTAACCTATTTAGACAAACACACTGAATGTAATATTTTCCATCATGTAGTGGTATTAACCATACCCACCTTAACCGCCTCTGTGTGAAGTCCTTCATCAAGCTGGATGGACACGTCATCACGCCCTACGTTCCAAATGGCACCCTATACCCTAAATAGGGCACTACTTCTGACTAGAGGCCAATAAAG
>NW_027014287.1:0-13844 GCF_036934945.1 Oncorhynchus masou masou | reverse complement strand
GCCACCTCGGTCCCTACAATACTACACACATAATCATATAACAGTATGCATCACCATGCCACCCTCGGTCCCTACAATACTACACACATAATCATATTACTGGATGCATCACCATGCCACCCTCGGTCCCTACAATACTACACACATAATCATATTACTGGATGCATCACCATGCCACCATTGGTCCCTACAATACTACACACATAATCATATTACTGGTTGCATCACCATGCTACCTCGGTACCTACAATACTACAACACATAATCATATTACTGGATGCATCACCATGCCACCTCGGTCCCTACAATACTATTACTGGATGCAACACATAATCATATTACTGGATGCATCACCATGCCACCTCGGTCCCTACAATACTACACACATAATCATGTTTACTGGATGCATCACCATGCCACCCTCGGTCCCTACAATACTACACACATAATCATATTTCTGGATGCATCACCATGCCACCGTCCCTACAATACTACACACATAATCATATTACTGGATGCATCACCATGCCACCTCGGTCCCTACAATACTACACACATAATCATATTACTGGATGCATCACCATGCCACCCTCGGTCCCTACAATACTACACACATAATCATATTACTGGATGCATCACCATGCCACCCTCGGTCCCTACAATACTACACACATAATCATATTACTGGATGCATCACCATGCCACCCTCGGTCCCTACAATACTACACACATAATCATATTACTGGATGCATCACCATGCCACCATTGGTCCCTACAATACTACACACATAATCATATTACTGGTTGCATCACCATGCCACCCTCGGTCCCTACAATACTGCAACACATAATCATATTACTGGATGCATCACCATGCCATCACCATGCCACCCTCGGTCCCTACAATACTACACACATAATCATGTTTCTGGATGCATCACCATAACACCCTCGGTCCCTACAATACTACACACATAATCATGTTTCTGGATGCATCACCATGCCACCCTCGGTCCCTACAATACTACACACATAATCATATTACTGGATGCATCACCATGCCACCTCGGTCCCTACAATACTACACATAATCATATTACTGGATGCATCACCATGCCACCCTCGGTCCCTACAATACTACACACATAATCATATTACTGGATGCATCACCATGCCACCCTCGGTCCCTACAATACTACACACATAATCATATTACTGGATGCATCACCATGCCACCTCGGGTCCCTACAATACTACACACATAATCATATTACTGATGCATCACCATGCCACCCCATCGGTCCCTACAATACTACACACATAATCATATTACTGGATGCATCACCATGCCACCTCGGTCCCTACAATACTACACACATAATCATGTTTCTGGATGCATCACCATGCCACCCTCGGTCACTACAATAATACACACATAATCATATTACTGGATGCATCACCATGCCACCCTCGGTCCCTACAATACTACACACATAATCATGTTACTGGATGCATCACCATGCCACCTCGGTCCCTACAATACTACACACATAATCATATTACTGGATGCATCACCATGCCACCCTCGGTCCCTACAATACTACAACACATAATCATATTACTGGGTGCATCACCATGCCACCCTCGTCCCTACAATACTACACACATAATCATATTACTGGATGCATCACCATGCCACCACCCTCGTCCCTACAATACTACACACATAATCATATTTCTGGATGCATCACCATGCCACCCTCGGTCCCTACAATACTACAACACATAATCATATTACTGGATGCATCACCATGCCACCTCGGTCCCTACAATACTACAACACATAATCATATTACTGGATGCATCACCATGCCACCTCGGTCCCTACAATACTACACACATAATCATATTACTGGATGCATCACCATGCCACCCTCGGTCCCTACAATACTACACACATAATCATATTACTGGATGCATCACCATGCCACCTCGGTCCCTACAATACTACACACATAATCATATTACTGGATGCATCACCATGCCACCCTCGGTCCCTACAATACTACAACACATAATCATATTACTGGATGCATCACCATGCCACCCTCGGTCCTTACAATACTACACACATAATCATATTACTGGATGCATCACCATGCCACCTCGGGTCCCTACAATACTACACACATAATCATGTTTCTGGATGCATCACCATGCCACCCTCCCTACAATACTACACACATAATCATGTTTCTGGATGCATCACCATGCCACCCTCGGTCCCTACAATACTACACACATAATCATGTTTCTGGATGCATCACCATAACACCCTCGGTCCCTACAATACTACACACATAATCATGTTTCTGGATGCATCACCATGCCACCCTAATCATGGGTCCCTACAATACTACACATAATCATATTACTGGATGCATCACCATGCCACCCTCGGTCCTACAATACTACACATAATCATATTACTGGATGCATCACCATGCCACCTCGGTCCCTACAATACTACACATAATCATATTACTGGATGCATCACCATGCCACCTCGGTCCCTACAATACTACACACATAATCATATTTCTGGATGCATCACCATGCCACCCTCGGTCCCTACAATACTACACACATAATCATATTACTGGATGCATCACCATGCCACCCTCGGTCCCTACAATACTACACACATAATCATATTACTGGATGCATCACCATGCCACCTCGTCCCTACAATACTACACACATAATCATATTACTGGATGCATCACCATGCCACCCTCGGTCCCTACAATACTACACACATAATCATATTACTGGATGCATCACCATGCCACCCTCGGTCCCTACAATACTACACACATAATCATATTACTGGATGCATCACCATGCCACCTCGGTCCCTACAATACTACACACATAATCATATTACTGGATGCATCACCATGCCACCTCGGTCCCTACAATACTACACACATAATCATATTACTGGATGCATCACCATGCCACCCTCGGTCCCTACAATACTACACATAATCATATTACTGGATGCATCACCATGCCACCTCGGTCCCTACAATACTACACACATAATCATATTACTGGATGCATCACCATGCCACCCTCGGTCCTACAATACTACACACATAATCATATTACTGGATGCATCACCATGCCACCCTCGGTCCCTACAATACTACACACATAATCATATTACTGGATGCATCACCATGCCACCTCGGTCCCTACAATACTACACACATAATCATATTACTGGATGCATCACCATGCCACCCTCGGTCCCTACAATACTACACACATAATCATATTACTGGATGCATCACCATGCCACCCTCGGGTCCCTACAATACTACACACATAATCATATTACTGGATGCATCACCATGCCACCCTCGGTCCCTACAATACTACACACATAATCATATTACTGGATGCATCACCATGCCACCCTCGGTCCCTACAATACTACACATAATCATATTACTGGATGCATCACCATGCCACCTCGGTCCCTACAATACTACACACATAATCATATTACTGGATGCATCACCATGCCACCTCGGTCCCTACAATACTACACACATAATCATATTACTGGATGCATCACCATGCCACCTCGGTCCCTACAATACTACAACACATAATCATATTACTGGATGCATCACCATGCCACCCTCGGTCCCTACAATACTACACACATAATCATATTACTGGATGCATCACCATGCCACCTCGGGTCCCTACAATACTACACACATAATCATATTACTGGATGCATCACCATGCCACCCTCGGTCCCTACAATACTACACACATAATCATATTACTGGATGCATCACCATGCCACCCTCGGTCCCTACAATACTACAACATAATCATATTACTGGATGCATCACCATGCCACCTCGGTCCCTACAATACTACACACATAATCATATTACTGGATGCATCACCATGCCACCTCGGTCCCTACAATACTACACACATAATCATATTACTGGATGCATCACCATGCCACCCTCGGTCCCTACAATACTACAACACATAATCATATTACTGGATGCATCACCATGCCACCCTCGGTCCCTACAATACTACACACATAATCATATTACTGGATGCATCACCATGCCACCCTCGGTCCCTACAATACTACACATAATCATATTACTGGATGCATCACCATGCCACCCTCGGTCCCTACAATACTACACACATAATCATATTACTGGATGCATCACCATGCCACCTCGGTCCCTACAATACTACAACACATAATCATATTACTGGATGCATCACCATGCCACCTCGGTCCCTACAATACTACACATAATCATATTACTGGATGCATCACCATGCCACCCTCGGTCCCTACAATACTACACACATAATCATATTACTGGATGCATCACCATGCCACCTCGGTCCCTTACAATACTACACACATAATCATATTACTGGATGCATCACCATGCCACCCTCGGTCCCTCAGTCCTATACTACACATAATCATATTACTGGATGCATCACCATGCCACCTCGGTCCCTACAATACTACACACATAATCATATTACTGGATGCATCACCATGCCACCAACACATAATCGGATCCCTACAATACTGCAACACATAATCATATTACTGGATGCATCACCATGCCACCCTCGTCCCCTACAATACTACACACATAATCATATTACTGGATGCATCACCATGCCACCTCGGTCCCTACAATACTACACACATAATCATATTACTGGATGCATCACCATGCCACCCTCGGTCCCTACAATACTACACACATAATCATATTACTGGATGCATCACCATGCCACCTCGGTCCCTACAATACTAACACATAATCATATTACTGGATGCATCACCATGCCACCCTCGGTCCCTACAATACTACACCTCGGTCCCTTTGCTACATAATCATATTACTGGATGCATCACCATGCCACCTCGGTCCCTACAATACTACACACATAATCATATTACTGGATGCATCACCATGCCACCTCGGTCCCTACAATACTACACACATAATCATATTACTGGATGCATCACCATGCCACCTCGGTCCCTACAATACTGCAACACATAATCATATTACTGGATGCATCACCATGCCACCCTCGGTCCCTACAATCCCTACAATACTACACACATAATCATATTACTGGATGCATCACCATGCCACCCTCGGTCCCTACAATACTACACACATAATCATATTACTGGATGCATCACCATGCCACCCTCGGTCCCTACAATACTACACACATAATCATATTACTGGATGCATCACCATGCCACCCTCGGTCCCTACAATACTACACACATAATCATATTACTGGATGCATCACCATGCCACCCTCGGTCCCTACAATACTACACATAATCATATTACTGGATGCATCACCATGCCACCTCGTCCCTACAATACTACACATAATCATATTACTGTCCCATGCACCCTCGGGTCCCTACAATACTACACACATAATCATATTACTGGATGCATCACCATGCCACCTCGGTCCCTACAATACTACACACATAATCATATTACTGGATGCATCACCATGCCACCCTCGGTCCCTACAATACTACACATAATCATGTTACTGGATGCATCACCATAATCGCATACCCCCTCGGTCCTACAATACTACATAATCATGTTACTGGATGCATCACCATGCCACCCTCGGTCCCTACAATACTACACACATAATCATATTACTGGATGCATCACCATGCCACCCTCGGTCCCTACAATACTACACACATAATCATATTACTGGATGCATCACCATGCCACCCTCGGTCCCTACAATACTACACATAATCATATTACTGGATGCATCACCATGCCACCCTCGGTCCCTACAATACTACACACATAATCATGTTTCTGGATGCATCACCATGCCAACCTCGGTCCCTACAATACTACACACATAATCATATTACTGGATGCATCACCATGCCACCCTCGGTCCCTACAATACTACACACATAATCATATTACTGGATGCATCACCATGCCACCTCGGTCCCTACAATACTACACACATAATCATATTACTGGATGCATCACCATGCCACCCTCGGTCCCTACAATACTACACACATAATCATGTTACTGGATGCATCACCATGCCACCCTCGGTCCCTACAATACTACATAATCATATTACTGGATGCATCCCATGCATACCCTCGGTCCCTACAATACTACACACATAATCATATTACTGGATGCATCACCATGCCACCTCGGTCCCTACAATACTACAACACATATAATCATATTACTGGATGCATCACCATGCCACCTCGGTCCCTACAATACTACACACATAATCATATTACTGGATGCATCACCATGCCACCCTCGGTCCCTACAATACTACACATAATCATATTACTGGATGCATCACCATAACCTCGGTCCCTACAATACTACACACATAATCATATTACTGGATGCATCACCATGCCACCCTCGGTCCCTACAATACTACAACACATAATCATATTACTGGATGCATCACCATGCCACCCTCGGTCCCTACAATACTACACACATAATCATATTACTGGATGCATCACCATGCCACCTCGTCCCTGCAATACTACACATAATCATATTACTGGATGCATCACCATGCCACCTCGGTCCCTACAATACTACACACATAATCATATTACTGGATGCATCACCATGCCACCCTCGGTCCCTACAATACTACACATAATCATATTACTGGATGCATCACCATGCCACCCTCGGTCCCTACAATACTACACACATAATCATATTACTGGATGCATCACCATGCCACCCTCGGTCCCTACAATACTACACACATAATCATATTACTGGATGCATCACCATGCCACCTCGGTCCCTACAATACTACACACATAATCATATTACTGGATGCATCACCATGCCACCCTCGGTCCCTACAATACTACACACATAATCATATTACTGGATGCATCACCATGCCACCCTCGGTCCCTACAATACTACAACACATAATCATATTACTGGATGCATCACCATGCCACCCTCGGTCCACTACAATACTACACACATAATCATATTACTGGATGCATCACCATGCCACCCTCGGTCCCTACAATACTACACACATAATCATATTACTGGATGCATCACCATGCCACCCTCGGTCCCTACAATACTACACACATAATCATATTACTGGGTGCATCACCATGCCACCCTCGGTCCCTACAATACTACACACATAATCATATTACTGGATGCATCACCATGCCACCTCGGTCCCTACAATACTACACACATAATCATATTACTGGATGCATCACCATGCCACCCTCGGTCCCTACAATACTACACACATAATCATATTACTGGATGCATCACCATGCCACCCTCGGTCCCTACAATACTACACACATAATCATATTACTGGATGCATCACCATGCCACCCTCGGTCCCTACAATACTACATAATCATATTACTGGATGCATCACCATGCCACCCTCGGTCCCTACAATACTACACACATAATCATATTACTGGATGCATCACCATGCCACCCTCGGTCCCTACAATACTACACATAATCATATTACTGGATGCATCACCATGCCACCTCGTCCCTACAATACTACACACATAATCATATTACTGGATGCATCACCATGCCACCTCGGTCCCTACAATACTACACACATAATCATATTACTGGATGCATCCCATGCCACCCTCGGTCCCTACAATACTACACACATAATCATATTACTGGATGCATCACCATGCCACCCTCGGTCCCTACAATACTACACACATAATCATATTACTGGATGCATCACCATGCCACCCTCGGTCCCTACAATACTACACACATAATCATATTACTGGATGCATCACCATGCCACCCTCGGGTCCCTACAATACTACACACATAATCATATTACTGGATGCATCACCATGCCACCCTCGGTCCCTACAATACTACACACATAATCATATTACTGGATGCATCACCATGCCACCTCGGTCCCTACAATACTACACACATAATCATATTACTGGATGCATCACCATGCCACCCTCGGTCCCTACAATACTACACACATAATCATATTACTGGATGCATCACCATGCCACCCTCGGTCCCTACAATACTACACACATAATCATATTACTGGATGCATCACCATGCCACCTCGGTCCCTACAATACTACACACATAATCATATTACTGGATGCATCACCATGCCACCCCTCGGTCCCTACAATACTACAACACATAATCATATTACTGGATGCATCACCATGCCACCCTCGGTCCCTACAATACTGCAACACATAATCATATTACTGGATGCATCACTCATGCCACCTCGGTCCCTACAATACTACACACATAATCATATTACTGGATGCATCACCATGCCACCCTCGGTCCCTACAATACTACACACATAATCATATTACTGGATGCATCACCATGCCACCCTCGGTCCCTACAATACTACAACACATAATCATATTACTGGATGCATCACCATGCCACCTCGGTCCCTACAATACTACACATAATCATATTACTGGATGCATCACCATGCCACCCTCGGTCCCTACAATACTACACACATAATCATATTACTGATGCATCACCATGCCACCCTCGGTCCCTACAATACTACACATAATCATATTACTGGATGCATCACCATGCCACCCTCGTCCCTACAATACTACAACATAATCATATTACTGGATGCATCACCATGCCACCCTCGTCCCTACAATACTGCAACATAATCATATTACTGGATGCATCACCATGCCACCCTCGGTCCCTACAATACTACACACATAATCATATTACTGGATGCATCACCATGCCAACCTCGGTCCCTACAATACTACACACATAATCATATTACTGGATGCATCACCATGCCAACCTCGGTCCCTACAATACTACACACATAATCATATTACTGGATGCATCACCATGCCACCCTCGGGTCCCTACAATACTACACACAATAATCATATTACTGGATGCATCACCATGCCACCCTCGGTCCCTAAATACTACACACATAATCATATTACTGGATGCATCACCATGCCACCTCGGTCCCTACAACTACACACATAATCATATTACTGGATGCATCACCATGCCACCTCGGTCCCTACAATACTACACACATAATCATATTACTGGATGCATCACCATGCCACCCTCGGTCCCTACAATACTACACATAATCATATTACTGGATGCATCACCATGCCACCCTCGGTCCCTACAATACTACACACATAATCATATTACTGGATGCATCACCATGCCACCCTCGGTCCCTACAATACTACAACACATAATCATATTACTGGATGCATCACCATGCCACCCTCGGTCCCTACAATACTACACACATAATCATATTACTGGATGCATCACCATGCCACCCTCGGTCCCTACAATACTACACATAATCATATTACTGGATGCATCACCATGCCACCCTCGGTCCCTACAATACTACACACATAATCATATTACTGGATGCATCACCCCACCTCGGTCCCTACAATACTACACATAATCATATTACTGGATGCATCACCATGCCACCTCGGTCCCTACAATACTACAAACATAATCATATTACTGGATGCATCACCATGCCACCCTCGGTCCCTACAATACTACAACACATAATCATATTACTGGATGCATCACCATGCCACCTCGGTCCCTACAATACTACACACATAATCATATTACTGGATGTGCATCACCACGCCACCTCTCGGTCCCTACATAATCATATTACTGGATGCATCACCATGCCACCCTCGGTCCCTACAATACTACACATAATCATATTACTGGATGCATCACCCATGCCACCCTCGGTCCCTACAATACTACAACACATAATCATATTACTGGATGCATCACCATGCCACCTCGGTCCCTACAATACTACACACATAATCATATTACTGGATGCATCACCATGCCACCCTCGGTCCCTACAATACTACAACACATAATCATATTACTGGATGCATCACCATGCCACCTCGGTCCCTAATACTACACACATAATCATATTACTGGATGCATCACCATGCCACCCTCGGTCCCTACAATACTACACACATAATCATATTACTGGATGCATCACCATGCCACCCTCGGTCCCTACAATACTACACATAATCATATTACTGGATGCATCACCATGCCACCCTCGGTCCCTACAATACTACACATAATCATATTACTGGATGCATCACCATGCCACCCTCGTCCCTACAATACTACACACATAATCATATTACTGGATGCATCACCATGCCACCTCGGTCCCTACAGTACTACACACACATAATCATATTACTGGATGCATCACCATGCCACCCTCGGTCCCTACAATACTACACACATAATCATATTACTGGATGCATCACCATGCCACCCTCGGTCCCTACAATACTACACACATAATCATATTACTGGATGCATCACCATGCCACCCTCGGTCCCTACAATACTACACATAATCATATTACTGGATGCATCACAACATGCCACCCTCGGTCCCTACAATACTGCACACATAATCATATTACTGGATGCATCACCATGCCACCCTCGGTCCCTACAATACTACACACATAATCATATTACTGGATGCATCACCATGCCACCCTCGGTCCCTACAATAATACACATAATCATATTACTGGATGCATCACCATGCCACCTCGGTCCCCATACAATACTACAACATAATCATATTACTGGATGCATCACCATGCCACCTCGGTCCCTACAATACTACACATAATCATATTACTGGATGCATCACCATGCCACCTCGGTCCCTGCAATACTACACATAATCATATTACTGGATGCATCACCATGCCACCCTCGGTCCCTACAATACTACACACATAATCATATTACTGGATGCATCACCATGCCACCCTCGGTCCCTACAGTACTACACATAATCATATTACTGGATGCATCACCATGCCACCCTCGGTCCCTACAATACTGCAACACATAATCATATTACTGGATGCATCACCATGCCACCTCGGTCCCTACAATACTACACATAATCATATTACTGGATGCATCACCATGCCACCCTCGGTCCCTACAATACTACAACACATAATCATATTACTGGATGCACCATGCTACACCTCGTCCCTACAATACTGCCACCATATATTACTGGATGCATCACCATGCCACCTCGTCCCTACAATACTACACATAATCATATTACTGGATGCATCACCATGCCACCCTCGTCCCTTTCAATACTACACACATAATCATATTACTGGATGCATCACCATGCCCCTCGGTCCCTACAATACTACACATAATCATATTACTGGATGCATCACCATGCCACCCCGGTCCCTACAATACTACACACATAATCATATTACTGGATGCATCACCATGCCACCCTCGGTCCCTACAATACTGGCTACACATAATCATATTACTGGATGCATCACCATGCCACCTCGGTCCCTACAATACTGCACACATAATCATGTTACTGGATGCATCACCAATGCCACCCTCGGTCCCTACACAATACACACATAATCATATTACTGGATGCATCACCATGCCACCCTCGGTCCCTACAATACTACACACATAATCATATTACTGGATGCATCACCATGCCACCCTCGGTCCTACAATACTGCAACACATAATCATATTACTGGATGCATCACCATGCCACCCTCGGTCCCTACAATACTACACACATAATCATATTACTGGATGCATCACCATGCCACCCTCGTCCCTACAATACTACAACACATAATCATATTAAAGATGCATCACCATGCCACCTCGGTCCCTACAATACTACACACATAATCATATTACTGGATGCATCGCCATGCCACCCTCGGTCCCTACAATACTACACACATAATCATATTACTGGATGCATCACCATGCCACCCTCGGTCCCTACAATACTACACACATAATCATGTTTCTGGATGCTCTACATAATACAGTTGTACAGGACGGACCAGAGCAGCCCAGGTTTGTTGTCATCTGGGATAATGTTAGTTTCCACCGGGCTGCTCTGGTCAGGAACTGGTTCACCAACCACAATAATTCACAGTTGTACAGGACGGACCAGAGCAGCCCAGGTTTGTTTGTCATCTGGGATAATGTTAGTTTCCACCGGGCTGCTCTGGTCAGGGACTGGTCCCTACCACAACTTCACATAATCATATTACTGGATGCTCCTTGCTCCCCATTTCTCAAACTGCAACACATAATTATTTTCGGATGCAATGGCCAACCACATGCCCGGCCGATCTCTTTTTGCAAGCAATGGGCTGGCATGCAGAGACATTGAGGTGGGGTCTGTCCCGTGTACAGGGCACGACCAGAGCAGCTATTTTCCATGTTGCCTAGCCAGGGATGACATTGTTGTGATGTGGATGAGGTGATGTGGTCAGACCCTAACAGAACCGGGATCCATAAACCATCCACCCCAGTTGTACAACCCAAGACATTACTATTTTTGTTTACATTACACTGTAATTTTACTGTAATAATTTTTGTTTTGTGAGTTTTACAGTAACATATTGTATTGTATACTTGTGTCCTTGCTACCCAATTCTCAAAAGCGATTGAGGAATTATTTTCGCTAACCACATGCCCGCCTCTCTTTTGCAATGGGAGGCATGAGCTTGAGGTGGGGTCTGTCCCACAGAGAAAATGCTCAGACCATGTTGCCTAGCCAGGGAGTCTTGACCTGGATATGATGTGCCAGACCTAACAGAAGGCGCAGGAACACCCCATTTCAATCCCATTACATTACTATTTTTGGTTTACCAGCACATGGGTAATAATTTTTTGTTTTGTGTCCTAGATCAGATTACTCCTACAGAGATATATATTTGTATACAATACCAGCACATAATGTTGTAGCAGGGAGTTCTCCTGGTCCTAGATCACAAAGTCACTCTATATGTGCTGATATACTGACCAGGAACAGTTTCACCATTTAGATCCTCGTGAATAAGAGCACATGGACAGGGAGGACCTGGTCCTAGATCAGAACTCCTACTCTGAGATGTATTTAAATCATAATGAATAACAGCACATGGACAGGGAGGACCTGGTCCTAGATCAGCACTCCTACTCTGAGATGTATTTAAATCATAATGAATAACAGCACATGGACAGGGAGGACCTGGTCCTAGATCAGAACTCCTACTCTGAGATGTATTTAAATCATAATGAATAAGAGCATATGGACAGGGAGGACCTGGTCCTAGATCAGAACTCCTACTCTGAGATGTATTTAAATTATCATGAATAACAGCACATGGACAGGGAGGACCTGGTCTAGATCAGAACTCCCTACTCTGAGATGTATTTAAATTATCATGAATAGAGCATATGGACAGGGAGGACCTGGTCCTAGATCAGAACTCCTACTCTGAGATGCATTTCTTAAATCATCATGAATAAGAGCACATGGACAGGAGGATGGTCACAGATCAGAACTCTACTCTGAGATAATATTTAAATCATAATGAATAACAGCACATGGACAGGGACCTGGTCCTAGATCCAGACTCTACTCTGAGATGTATTTAAATCATCATGAATAACAGCACATGGACAGGGAGGACCTGGTCCTAGGTCAGCACTCCTACTCCGAGATGTATTTAAATCATAATG
>NW_027014286.1:0-13844 GCF_036934945.1 Oncorhynchus masou masou | reverse complement strand
ATGGGGAGCATTGCTACACAGCTATTTTCAGGTCTCTTCAGAGATGTTCGATCAGGTTCAATTCCAGGCTCTGGCTGGGTCACTCAAGGACATTCAGAGACTTGTCCCGAAGCCACTCCTGTTTTATCTTGGCTGTGTACTTAGGGTCGTTGTCCTGTTGGAAGGTTGAAACTTCGCCCCAGTCTGAGGTCCTGAGTGCTCTGGATCAGGTTTTCATCAAAGATCTTTTTGTACTTGGCAACGATGAACAGAGCATAGATTTTTGTTTCCCAGTCCCTGCCTCTGAAAAACAACCCCACAGCATGATGGTGCCACCACCATGCTTCACCGTAGGGATGGTGCCAGGTTTCCTCCAGACGTGACGTTTAGAATTCAGGCCAAAGAGTTCAATCTGGGTTTTGTTAGACAAGAGAATCTTATTTTCTCAAAGTCTGAGAGTCTTTAGGAACCTTTTGGGAAACTCCAAAGCAGGCTGTCATGTGCCTTTTACTGAGGAGTGGCTTCCGTCTGGCCACTCTACCTTAAAGGCCTGATTGGTGGAGTGCTGCAGAGATGGTTGTCCTTCTTGAATGTTATCTCATTTCCACACAGGAACTCTGGAGATCTGTTAGAGTGACCATCTGGTTCTTGGTCACCTCCATGACCAAGGCCCATCTCCCCTGATTGTTCAGTTTGGCCGGGCGACCAGCTCTAGGAAGAGTCTTGGTGGTTCCAAACTTATTTTATTTAATAATGATGGAGGCCACTGTGTTCTTGGGGACCATCAATGCCGCAGAACTTTTTTTGGTACCTTTCACCTGATCTGTGCCTCGACAAAATCCTGTCTCGCAGCTCTACGAACAATTCCTTCGACCTCATGGCTTGGTTTTTGCTCTGACATGCACTGTCAACTGTGGGACCTTATATAGACAGGTGTGTGCCTTTCCCAATCATATCCAATCAACTTAGTTTACCACAGGTGGTCTCCAATCAAGTTGTAGAAACATCTCAAGGATGATCAATGTTAACAGGATGCACCTGATCTCAATTTCGAGCATCATACACACACACACACACACACACACACACACACACACACACACACACACACACACACACACACACACACACATCATAGGGTCTGAACACTTCTGTAAATACGGTATTTCAGATTGACATTTTTAATAAATGTTTAAACATTTCTAAAAACCTGTTTTCACTTTGTCATTATGGGGTATTGTGTGTAGGTTGCTGAGGATTTTTTTTTACATGTATTTAATCCATTTTAGAATAAGGCTGTAATGTAACAAAATGTGGAAAAAGTCAAGCAGTCTAAATACTTTCCAAATGCACTGTACACATGGTATATATGGTACACCGCCCAAGACTACTGCATAGGCCTTGAGACGATCCTATATCTGTGCTCACAGCCAGAGTGTTCTCGGTTACTCAGGTTAGATTTGTGTTATATCCCCTAGTACAGGGCTGCCCAACCCTCTTCCTGGAGATCTACTGTCCTGTAGGTTTTCAGTCCAACCCTCTTCCTGGAGATCTACTGTCCTGTAGGTTTTCAGTCCAACCCTCTTCCTGGAGATCTACTGTCCTGTAGGTTTTCAGTCCAACCCTAATTTAGCATATCTGATTCAGCTAGTTAAGGTCTTTGTTGAGCAGCTAATTAGTATAATCAGGTGTGTTAAATTAGGGTTAGACTGAAAACCCAGAGGACGGTAGATCTCCAAGAAAAGAGTTGGGCTACCCTGCCCTTAAGGTTATGATTCAGAGAGGATACACTGATCCTAGACCTGTGCTCACAGCCCGTGTTCTCTGTTACTCAGGTTAGATTTGTGTTATATCCCCTAGTACAGAGAGTATACACTGATCCTAGATCAGTGCTAGCAGGCCAACTAGGCAGAGTGTTCTCTGTTATTCAGCTCAGTGAGAGGTCTTGTTCTGATTCTGACATCTAGTCAGTCAGACACTGGGCTAAGTTTCACAGATTCCCTTTAAAGCTAAAGCTAAACCACACCAGCCAGACTCCAGGCACTCTCTCGCTCTCCATATCTCTTTCTCTCTCTTTGACTTCATTTTAATGGGCATGGTGTGTTCCTTCCCCTGCAGATGGAGATGTTTAGTTTTCCTCTCTTCCTCTCTCTCTCTCTTCATCACACTCTCTCTCTCAGCTGCAGATGGTGAATTAAAATTCGTTTTCCACGCCTCCTAAATGCTGCAGCTGTGGTACATGGGACGGCCAGCCCTCTGTTGTGGTACGGATGACGGACAGCCCTCAGCTGTGGTACATGGGTCGGTCAGCCCTCAGCTGTGGTACATGGGTCGGTCAGCCCTCAGCTGTGGTACGGGGGGCGGTCAGCCCTCAGCTGTGGTACGGGGGACGGTCAGCCCTCAGCTGTGGTACGGGGGGCGGTCAGCCCTCAGCTGTGGTACGGGGGACGGTCAGCCCTCAGCTGTGATACGGAGGACGGCCTGCCCTCAGCTGTGGTACATGGGACGGCCAGCCCTCTGCTGTGGTACATGGGACGGCCAGCCCTCTGCTGTGGTACATGGGACGGCCAGCCCTCTGCTGTGGTACATGGGACGGCCAGCCCTCTGCTGTGGTACATGGGTCGGTCAGCCCTCAGCTGTGGTACATGGGACGGTCAGCCCTCTGCTGTGGTACATGGGACGGCCAGCCCTCTGCTGTGGTACATGGGACGGCCTGCCCTCAGCTGTGGTACATGGGACGGCCAGCCCTCTGCTGTGGTACATGGGACGGCCAGCCCTCAACTGTGGTACGGAGGATGGCAAACGCTACTGGTGTGTCTGAGCCCACACTTTCCAATTTCGTGAGAATAATGGGCCACCATCGTAAGGTTAGAATACAGAGATGCACATCGAGAACCAAGTTTTCATATTTTACTCAATCCAGTGTTTCCCCTGGATTGGTTCGATTTAGGCGGTGTGCAGAAGCTCACAAAGCAAACATCATCCAAGGTTGCCGTTACTCGCATTTATAAGGTTGTCACTATTCACATAAAATAAAAATAAATTGTCTAGACGGAGTGGATCACAATTAGGCTGGGAAGTTTCAATTCTACCAAGGGTCTTTGCGGGAGTGATTTTTCATGTTTTGTGTTAGGCCTATGTTCAGGGTTTGTCTGTCTGTTGCAGGTTTGAATGAATGGGACCATGTGTTCCATGCAGCTAAAAGAACAACTGTTTCTCATCTACAGCTATACAACCAGGAAACTGTGGGTCCACTCCTTCTAGCTGGCATTCTTCCCAACATGACTCAACTCGCTTTGAAGTTAAACAAACACAAAAGTGACAGTCCAAACTTGTCGAGGAGGGAAGAAAAAATAGAGAGACGGGGGAGGGGGAAAGAGACAGGGAGACAGAGAAAAAGAGAGAGAAAGAACAAGAGAGAGAGGAGAGAGAAAGAGTGTGAGAGAGGGAGAGAGAAAGAACAAGAGAGAGAGGAGAGAGAAAGAGTGTGAGAGAGAGAAAAAGAGAGAGAGAAAGAACAAGAGAGAGAGAGGGAGAGAAAGAGATTGAGGGGGAGAGAGCGCACCCCATAACACTGCAAAACACCGTAAAAAAAAGCAGTGTATCCTAGCAACAAGACTGCGTAATATTAGAACCTGCTAGCGCTGCAGTATCCTTCCTCTTTGCACTGAGATCGGCAACCTTGAGCCCCCTCACCCCCATCCCAGACCCCCTGCTGCTACCAGCCCCCGTCAAAACCCAGAGGGTAACTTTCATCCCCCTTCCGTTTAGATGTTTTGATTTTACACTCCATAGGGTAGCTTGTGGCACCCCGAGCTAGGAAACTCAGTCGACCAATAGCTCTTCTTCTAAAGGGATACTGGGTTCATAGCCTGGTAATAGATAGTATACTGTAAGCTATGCAGCAGTACGTGCCGTGTATATTAAAGAGTATGTGAACATCGAGCTTGTCTAATCGTCCGAACATAGAGCTGAAAGCCCTACATTGTCTCAGCAGAGCAGAAAACATCAATGGTTAGAGCTGGAGATAGTTTCCAAAAAAAGAGGTTTTGCTCATGTTCATCTCATCGTATCTACTCCGGAGCAAGCCAAGAAGACCAGGAATATGGAAGATGGCTGATGAATCTCGCCTCTTTTGTGGAAGAGACAAGGAATCAAGGAATCAAGGAATCAAGAAAATAAGTTTAACGATTCAACCAATCATTTGTTCAGTCAAGGAGATTGTTCTGTAGTAGGCCACAGTGGTGATCTGATCATCGTCAACGATCATCATCGTTGTTACCACCAGACAGAGAGATCAGAGATCTGAGAGAAACACTCTAGCCATCTTTCACCAAATATACAGTAAGGTAACATTTTCCCATGTAGGCTTAACCTTACAACAAGATGAAAGCCATTGTGAATGAAGGCGGAGTCAAAATCAACTGAGTTCCCGAAACAGACAGAAAAAGAGATCTGTGCGTGTGTGCGTGTGTGCGTGTGCGTGCGTGCGTGCGCGTGTAATCTAAATGAGATATTGTTTAGAGACCAAAGAGGATCTCTTTCTAATTGGCAGATAGATGTGTCGTCTCCTTTCAGTGTTAGGAGATGACCCCATATTGGGAAGCACCACAACAACCACAGAACTGTGATGCTAAAATCAAACGTATAATATCGCGTTGTGGACTCACAACTTTTTATATTTTTTTATTGAACATCTCTCTCTCTCTCACAGATGAGAAAATGGCAAATAATATGTTTCACTTCAATCTCTCCAACCTCTCTCTATCTCTCTCTGGGTCCCTAGAGGTTGGCTGTCTAGCGTTGCCTTCTAGCATGGGGGCCTAGTGTTTAAGCTTGTAGGAGATTGTAGTTAATGCATAAGATAGCTTACAGCTGTAGACCTAACCACGTGGTCAGCTGTAGACCTAACCACGTGGTCAGCTGTAGACCTAACCACGTGGTCAGCTGTAGACCTAACCACGTGGTCAGCTGTAGACCTAACCAGATGGTCAGCTGTAGACCTAACCAGGTGGTCAGCTGTAGACCTAACCACGTGGTCAGCTGTAGACCTAACCACGTGGTCAGCTGTAGACCTAACCAGGTGGTCAGCTGTAGACCTAACCAGGTGGTCAGCTGTAGACCTAACCAGGTGGTCAGCTGTAGACCTAACCACGTGGTCAGCTGTAGACCTAACCACGTGGTCAGCTGTAGACCTAACCAGGTGGTCAGCTGTAGACCTAACCACGTGGTCAGCTGTAGACCTAACCACGTGGTCAGCTGTAGACCTAACCACGTGGTCAGCTGTAGACCTAACCACGTGGTCAGCTGTAGACCTAACCAGGTGGTCAGCTGTAGACCTAACCAGGTGGTCAGCTGTAGACCTAACCACGTGGTCAGCTGTAGACCTAACCAGGTGGTCAGCTGTAGACCTAACCAGGTGGTCAGCTGTAGACCTAACCAGGTGGTCAGCTGTAGACCTAACCAGGTGGTCAGCTGTAGACCTAACCAGGTGGTCAGCTGTAGACCTAACCAGGTGGTCAGCTGTAGACCTAACCACGTGGTCAGCTGTAGAGCCTAACCAGGTGGTCAGCTGTAGACCTAACCACGTGGTCAGCTGTAGACCTAACCAGGTGGTCAGCTGTAGACCTAACCAGGTGGTCAGCTGTAGACCTAACCACGTGGTCAGCTGTAGACCTAACCAGGTGGTCAGCTGTAGACCTAACCAGGTGGTCAGCTGTAGACCTAACCAGGTGGTCAGCTGTAGAGCCTAACCACGTGGTCAGCTGTAGACCTAACCAGGTGGTCAGCTGTAGACCTAACCACGTGGTCAGCTGTAGACCTAACCACGTGGTCAGCTGTAGACCTAACCAGGTGGTCAGCTGTAGACCTAACCAGGTGGTCAGCTGTAGACCTAACCAGGTGGTCAGCTGTAGACCTAACCAGGTGGTCAGCTGTAGACCTAACCAGGTGGTCAGCTGTAGACCTAACCAGGTGGTCAGCTGTAGACCTAACCAGGTGGTCAGCTGTAGACCTAACCAGGTGGTCAGCTGTAGACCTAACCAGGTGGTCAGCTGTAGACCACTCAGAGAAACAGCCTTTTCATAATGATCCGATCCAGACATTTTGTATTATGGCTTTTCCCCTATAAGCTCTTTACAATGTCCATGGAGACTAAATCCCTGGGGGTAGAAACAGCCTGTTCTCTTTATACTCTAAAGGCATTTACATTTTGATCGTATCATCCTGTAAACTGGCACAGGTGAGACTAGTGTCCAGTGACCTTAATATCTCCATTTCTGATGTAGGCTACGCTGTTGGGACTCACTTCAGATTGTCTGTCTGTCTCTCTCTCGTGTGTGTGTGTGTGTGTGTGTGTGTGTGTGTGTGTGTGTGTGTGTGTGTGTGTGTGTGTGTGTGTGTGTGTGTGTGTGTGTGTGTGTGTGTGTGTGTGTGTGTGTGTGTGTGTGTGTGTGTGTACATTACAAACGTCAAAGCGTTTCGGAAAGCCTTCCACAAGCTTCCCACAATAAGTTGGGTGAATTTTGGCCCATTCCTCCTGACAGAGCTGGTGTAACTGAGTCAGGTTTGTAGGCCTCCTTGCAAAAGACCCATTTGCGACCAAGCTTTAACTTCCTGACTGATGCCTTGAGATGACGCTTCAATATATCCACATAATTTTCCTACCTCATGATGCCAATAATTTTGGGAAGTGCAGTAGTCCCACCTGCAGCAAAGCACCCCCACAACATGATGCTGCCACCCCCGTGCTTCACGTTTGGGATGCTTGCAAGCCTCCCCCTTTTCCCTCCAAACATAACGATGGTCATTATGGCCAAACAGTTCTAATTTTGTTTCATCAGACCAGAGGACATTTCTCCAAAAGTAGATATTTATCCCCATGTGCAGTTGCAAACCGTAGTCTGGCTTTTTTATGGTGGTTTTGGAGCAGTGGCTTCTTCCTTGCTGAGCAGCCTTCCAGGTTATATCGATATAGGACTTGTTTTACTGTGGATATAGATACTTTTGTACCTGTTTCCTCCAGCATCTTCACAAGGTCCTTTGCAGTCGTTCTGGAATTGATTTGCACTTTTTGCACCAAAGTACGTTCATCACTAGGAGACAGAACGTGTTGTTTGTACAGATAATTGTTGTACCTTCAGGCATTTGGAAACTTCCATCCTCTCAGGCCAGGGGCACAATGTATGAATTAATGATTGGATCACAATCGCCATTATAATCATTGTCCAGTACAGAGAATTAAGTGAAACCACAAGTTCAACTCCCTATCTCCATCCATGGATACATTTAGGAAAAGGACTATTTTAGTGAGCTAGCCACTGGAGAACAACAAAACAATAAGATGCAACAAGTCAAGTTGTTTCTGTCAATAACGTTTTGCTCTCGATGCGATTTGATAGGAGTGACGCCAAATCCAAACTGGCTTCCCGTGACACTTTTTTTGGTGCGCCAGGACCAATCACAGCCGAGCTCACTCAGTTTAACTCAACGCTGATTGGCTACTATTTTATACCTTTTTTTATCAAGGGAGGTCAAACACTCGCTGGCTTCCCTTGCATTCAATGCTACGGGCGGCAATAATGTCATACTCTTTTGGACCAGATAGCATCGGATAGATGGCCTACACAGACAGAGACAGAGGGGCGCTGTTCGCTCGCTCGGATGCTTTCTCCGGTGACATACATTCAGCCTCTTGAGGACTAAAGGAAAATTATGAAACAGAGAGACGAAAGATAAATTATTAATATATTATAATTCTTGGTAAATGTTTTGGCGAAGCCTGGCTACCCTTGGCATCCATGAAAACACGCCACTCACTGGACTCATCTGAACGTCCCCCGGTACCAGTTGAAAAAATGAATGGAAGTATATACGGAGACTGTTCAGTGCCAAAAGTAAGGGGTTAAATACATGTAGCTAAATGATCGTTGGTATGACCTACTTTAAACAATTCCGTATAGCTTATAACCCCATCTCATTAATTAATAGAAGCCTGCTGCTGAGAGACAGAGTTCTCTGGGGAAGGCTGTGTGAGTGTCTGCTGAGAGACAGAGTTCTCTGGGGAAGGCTGTGTGAGTGTCTGCTGAGAGGCAGTTCTCTGGGGAAGGCTGTGTGAGTGTCTGCTGAGAGACAGAGTTCTCTGGGGAAGGCTGTGTGAGTGTCTGCTGAGAGGCAGTTCTCTGGGGAAGGCTGTGTGAGTGTCTGCTGAGAGACAGAGTTCTCTGGGGAAGGCTGTGTGAGTGTCTGCTGAGAGGCAGTTCTCTGGGGAAGGCTGTGTGAGTGTCTGCTGAGAGGCAGAGTTCTCTGGGGAAGGCTGTGTGAGTGTCTGCTGAGAGACAGAGTTCTCTGGGGAAGGCTGTGTGAGTGTCTGCTGAGAGGCAGTTCTCTGGGGAAGGCTGTGTGAGTGTCTGCTGAGAGGCAGTTCTCTGGGGAAGGCTGTGTGAGTGTTTGCTGAGAGGCAGTTCTCTGGGGAAGGCTGTGTGAGTGTCTGCTGAGAGGCAGAGTTCTCTGGGGAAGGCTGTGTGAGTGTCTGCTGAGAGACAGAGTTCTCTGGGGAAGGCTGTGTGAGTGTCTGCCGAGAGACAGAGTTCTCTGGGGAAGGCTGTGTGAGTGTCTGCTGAGAGGCAGTTCTCTGGGGAGGGCTGTGTGAGTGTCTGCTGAGAGACAGAGTTCTCTGGGGAGGGCTGTGTGAGTGTCTGCTGAAAGACAGAGACTGCTCTTCTCTGCTCATCTCTGCAATCTGAATGGCCTGTGAAACTCTCCTACATACAGATGGATAGAGGGATGAATGAAAGGGATGACTGATAAAGGGATGACTGCTTGATGTACTGGAGAAGACAAACGCTTTCAACCTCGATTCCTGAGCTTGGTTTTCTGAGCAGGCAGTGGACAAGCGTTTAAAGTCCCTCCTCTGCTTTGTCTGGAGAACAATACCCCCTAGCCAGATGGCCAAGCATTCCCAAGGCAGAAGAGGGAGACACTACGAACCCAACAACCCCACAATCTCTTATAAGACCCCCACAGGGGGAGCAGAAAGTCTGGAAGCCATGCCAGGGCTGACTCAAATCAAAACAGAATGCCATTGCTTTTGCTGTCCAAGTTGCAGAAACAGGACTAATCCACTGATGGAACTCCTGGAACAAGTCAGAGAGAGGAGAGATCCCCACTCCAAACCCTGACCCTTCGCCACCCAAAACCCAACTTCCTTCATCTCATTAGGTAATACAAGGGAAATTATAGTTAGAGAGAAAATGTCTGACTTAAGGTCGGCCTCAAATCAAATGAAAACAGAAAGTGTTTCCAGAAAGTTCCAGTCTACTCTTGGCACCTGGGAGAATGAGAGCGGGCTGTAGCGCAGCAAGAGGAAATGACTGTTCAGTAAACCAGAGTGTTCAGTAACCATTCAACAACCCTTCCTGAAGATAGAAACAACAATTTTACTTCTCAACAATCAATTCCAGATGGCTCACTCTTCACCCGTTTAAACGTCTCTATGGTTGCATTCCAAACAGAACCCTATTTCTCATCTAGGTTCCATTCCAAACTGCATCCTATTTCTCATCTAGGTTCCATTCCAAACTGCATCCTATTTCTCATCTTGGTTCCATTCCAAACTGCATCCTATTTCTCATCTTGGTTCCATTCCAAACAGAACCCTATTTCTCATCTAGGTTCCATTCCAAACAGAACCCTATTTCTCATCTAGGATCCATTCCAAACAGAACCCTATTTCTCATCTAGGTTCCATTCCAAACTGCATCCTATTTCTCATCTAGGTTCCATTCCAAACTGCATCCTATTTCTCATCTTGGTTCCATTCCAAACTGCATCCTATTTCTCATCTTGGTTCCATTCCAAACTGCATCCTATTTCTCATCTTGGTTCCATTCCAAACAGAGCCCTATTTCTCATCTAGGTTCCATTCCAAACAGAACCCTATTTCTCATCTAGGATCCATTCCAAACAGAACCCTATTTCTCATCTAGGTTCCATTACAAACTGCATCCTATTTCTCATCTAGGTTCCATTCCAAACAGAACCCTATTTCTCATCTAGGTTCCATTCCAAACTGCATCCTATTTCTCATCTGCGTTCCATTCCAAACAGAACCCTATTTCTCATCTAGTGTGCATTCCAAACAGAACCCTATTTCTCATCTAGGTTCCATTCCAAACAGAGCCCTATTTCTCATCTAGGATCCATTCCAAACAGAACCCTATTTCTCATCTAGGATCCATTCCAAACAGAACCCTATTTCTCATCTAGGTTCCATTCCAAACTGCATCCTATTTCTCATCTAGTGTGCATTCCAAACTGCATCCTATTTCTCATCTAGGTTCCATTCCAAACAGAACCTTATTTCTCATCTAGGTTCCATTCCAAACTGCATCCTATTTCTCATCTAGGTTCCATTCCAAACAGAGCCCTATTTATCATCTAGGTTCCATTCCAAACAGAACCCTATTTCTCATCTAGGTTCCATTCCAAACAGAACCCTATTTCTCATCTAGGTTCCATTCCAAACAGAACCCTATTTCTCATCTAGGTTCCATTCCAAACAGAACCCTATTTCTCATCTAGGTTCCATTCCAAACAGAACCCTATTTCTCATCTAGGTTCCATTCCAAACAGAACCCTATTTCTCATCTAGGATCCATTCCAAACAGAACCCTATTTCTCATCTAGGTTCCATTCCAAACAGAACCCTATTTCTCATCTAGGATCCATTCCAAACAGAACCCTATTTCTCATCTAGGATCCATTCCAAACAGAACCCTATTTCTCATCTAGGTTCCATTCCAAACAGAACCCTATTTCTCATCTAGGATCCATTCCAAACAGAACCCTATTTCTCATCTAGGATCCATTCCAAACAGAACCCTATTTCTCATCTAGGTTCCATTCCAAACAGAACCCTATTTCTCATCTAGGTTCCATTCCAAACTGCATCCTATTTCTCATCTGGGTTCCATTCCAAACAGAACCCTATTTCTCATCTAGTGTGCATTCCAAACAGAACCCTATTTCTCATCTAGGTTCCATTCCAAACAGAACCCTATTTCTCATCTAGGTTCCATTACAAACTGCATCCTATTTCTCATCTAGGTTCCATTCCAAACAGAACCCTATTTCTCATCTAGGTTCCATTCCAAACTGCATCCTATTTCTCATCTGGGTTCCATTCCAAACAGAACCCTATTTCTCATCTAGTGTGCATTCCAAACAG
This sequence comes from Oncorhynchus masou masou, assembly GCF_036934945.1. Classification (NCBI taxonomy): domain Eukaryota; kingdom Metazoa; phylum Chordata; class Actinopteri; order Salmoniformes; family Salmonidae; genus Oncorhynchus; species Oncorhynchus masou. The sequence goes on along the minus strand of NW_027014286.1, from coordinate 2,638 downwards.
AACCCTATTTCTCATCTAGGTTCCATTCCAAACAGAGCCCTATTTCTCATCTAGGTTCCATTCCAAACAGAACCCTATTTCTCATCTAGGTTCCATTCAAAACAGAGCCCTATTTCTCATCTAGGATCCATTCCAAACAGAACCCTATTTCTCATCTAGGATCCATTCCAAACAGAACCCTATTTCTCATCTAGGATCCATTCCAAACTGCATTCTATTTCTCATATAGGTTGCATTCCAAACTGCATCCTATTTCTCATCTAGGTTCCATTCCAAACAGAACCCTATTTCTCATCTAGGATCCATTCCAAACAGAACCCTATTTCTCATCTAGGATCCATTCCAAACAGAGCCCTATTTCTCATCTAGGATCCATTCCAAACAGAACCCTATTTCTCATCTAGGTTCCATTCCAAACTGCATCCTATTTCTCATCTAGGTTCCATTCCAAACAGAACCCTATTTCTCATCTAGGTTCCATTCCAAACAGAACCCTATTTCTCATCTAGGATCCATTCCAAACAGAACCCTATTTCTCATCTAGGTTCCATTCCAAACAGAACCCTATTTCTCATCTAGGTTCCATTCCAAACAGAACCCTATTTCTCATCTAGGTTCCATTCCAAACTGCATCCTATTTCTCATATAGGTTGCATTCCAAACTGCATCCTATTTCTCATCTTGGTTCCATTCCAAACTGCATCCTATTTCTCATCTAGGTTCCATTCCAAACTGCATCCTATTTCTCATCTAGGTTCCATTCCAAACAGAACCCTATTTCTCATCTAGGTTCCATTCCAAACTGCATCCTATTTCTCATCTAGGTTCCATTCCAAACAGAACCCTATTTATCATATAGGTTCCATTCCAAACTGCATCCTATTTCTCATCTAGGTTCCATTCCAAACAGAACCTTATTTCTCATCTTGGTTCCATTCCAAACTGCATCCTATTTCTCATCTAGGTTCCATTCCAAACTGCATCCTATTTCTCATCTAGGTTCCATTCCAAACAGAACCCTATTTCTCATATAGGTTCCATTCCAAACTGCATCCTATTTCTCATCTAGGTTCCATTCCAAACAGAACCTTATTTCTCATCTTGGTTCCATTCCAAACTGCATCCTATTTCTCATCTAGGTTCCATTCCAAACTGCATCCTATTTCTCATCTAGGTTCCATTCCAAACAGAACCTTATTTCTCATCTAGGTTCCATTCCAAACTGCATCCTATTTCTCATCTAGGATCCATTCCAAACAGAACCCTATTTCTCATCTAGGTTCCATTCCAAACAGAACCCTATTTCTCATCTAGGTTCCATTCCAAACAGAGCCCTATTTCTCATCTAGGTTCCATTCCAAACAGAACCCTATTTCTCATCTAGGTTCCATTCCAAACAGAACCCTATTTCTCATCTAGGTTCCATTCCAAACAGAACCCTATTTCTCATCTAGGTTCCATTCCAAACTGCATCCTATTTCTTATCTAGGATCCATTCCAAACTGCATCCTATTTCTCATCTAGTGTGCATTCCAAACTGCACCCTATTTGTGTTTTTTTGCAGCTCAAGGGAAAGTAAGACTGTCACCACTTCCCAGTCCAGCCAAGGTGCATGAACTAATAATCACCTCTGATATACGTGAGAATTTACGAGAATCATTAAGCTACTCTGGAGGACAACTGAATAGAGCAGAATAAACCTAGTCTCACTCTCTCACGTTCTCTTTCTTTCACACACTCTCTTTCTCTCCATCTCTCTGCTCTCTTCAGATGTGAAGGAACTTGTAGGTTAGCTCTCTGCTCTCTTCAGATGTGAAGGAACTTGTAGGTTAGCTCTCTGCTCTGACCATGTAACGGCTTTCTTCCAACTCCTCCTCTGACGAAGAGGTGGAACAAGGTTCGGACCAAAATGCAACGTTGTTCGTTCGATACATCTTTAATGATGAAGAACACGAATAATACAAAACAACAAACGTCAAAAACCGAAACAGCCCTGACTGGTGCAACAAACACAGAGACAGGAATAATCACCCACAAACACACAGTGAAACCCAGGCTACCCAAATATGGTTCCCAATCAGAGACAACGATAATCACCTGACTCTGATTGAGAACCGCCTCAGGCAGCCATAGACTAATCTATACACCCCACACAACCCCAAGACGAAACACACTACAAATAAACCCATGTCACACCCTGGCCTGACTCAATATTTGAAGATAACATAATAAATATAGACCAGGGCGTGACAGACCATCTGTTGTTACCTGGTCTCCAGTGCTCCAACATATGTATAAAGATGTATAAAAACATGAAAATGAGGCAACTGTTTCTACACTAATTAGCACAACACTAGACTATTAGAACAAGGTTTCCAAAAGGGATCTTTCGACTGTCCCCACAGTAGAAACCTTTTTGGTTCCAGGTAGATGTCATGACTTCCACCGAAGTTAGTGCCTCTCCTTGTTCGGGCGGCGTTCGGTGGTCAACGTCACCGGCTTTCTAGCCGCCACCGATCCATGTTTCTTTTTCCATTTGTTTTGTCTTGATTGTACACACCTGGTTTCCACTACGTTATAATGTATTCCCTATTTAACCCTCTGGTTCCCACATGGCTTTGTGCGTGTTTGTTCTTTG
>NW_027014285.1:0-13847 GCF_036934945.1 Oncorhynchus masou masou | reverse complement strand
CTCTCTCTCTATCTCTCTACCCTCCTCTCTATATCTCCCCCTACCCTCCTCTCTATATCTCTCTACCCTCCTCTCTATCTCTCTACCCTCCTCTCTCTATCTCTCTACCCTCCTCTCTATCTCCCCCTACCCTCCTCTCTATATCTCTCTACCCTCCTCTCTATATCTCTCTACCCTCCTCTCTATATCTCTCTACCCTCCTCTCTATCTCCCCCTACCCTCCTCTCTATCTCCCCCTACCCTCCTCTCTATCTCCCCCTACCCTCCTCTCTATCTCCCCCTACCCTCCTCTCTATATCTCTCTACCCTCCTCTCTATATCTCTCTACCCTCCTCTCTATATATCTCTACTCTCCTTTCTATCTCCCCCTACCCTCCTCTCTATATCTCTTCTACTTCTCCTTTCTATCTCCTACCCTCCTCTCTATATCTCTTACTCTCCTCTCATCTTTCTGCACCCTCCCCCCTATATCTTCTACCCTCCTCTCTATACCCTCCTTCTACCCTCCTCTCTATATTCTACCCTCCTCTCTACATCTCTACTCTCCTTTCTATCTCCCCTTTCCCTCTCTATATCTCTCTACCCTCCTCTCTATCTCCCTTACCCTCCTCTCTATATCTCTCTACCCTCCTCTATCTCTACCTCCCCTCCTCTCTATATATCTCTACTCTCCTTTCTATCTCCCCCTACCCTCCTCTCTATATCTCTCTACCCTCCTCTCTCTATCTCTCTACTCTCCTTTCTATCTCTCTACCCTCCTCTCTATATCCCCCTCTACCCTCCTCTCTATATCTCTCTACCCTCCTCTCTATATATCTCTACCCTCCTCTCTATATCTCTCTACCCTCCTCTCTATATCTCTCTACCCTCCTCTCTATATCTCTCTACCCTCCCTCTCTATATCTCTCTACCCTCCTCTCTATATATCTCTATATATCTCTACTCTCCTTTCTATCTCCCCCTACCCTCCTCTCTATATCTCTACCCTCCTCTCTCTATCTCTACTCCTCCTTTATATCTCTCTACCCTCCTCTCTATATCTCTCTACCCTCCTCTCTATATCTCTCTACCCTCCTCTCTATATCTCTCTACCCTCCTCTCTATATCTCTCTACCCTCCTCTCTATATCTCTCTACCCTCCTCTCTCTATCTCTCTACTCTCCTTTCTATCTCTGCCCTCCTCTCTATATATCTCTACCCTCCTCTCTATATCTCTCTACCTCCCTCTCTATATCTCTACTCTCTCTATATCTCTCTACCCTCCTCTCTATATCTCCTACCCTCCTCTCTATATCTCTACCCTCCTCTCTATATCTCTCTACCCTCCTCTCTATATCTCTCTACCCTCCTCTCTATATCTCTCTTTACTCTTTCTATCTCCCCCACCTCTCTATATCTCTCTACCCTCCTCTCTATATCTCTACCCTCCTCTCTATCTCCCCCTACCCTCCTCTCTCTACCCTCTACCTCCTCTCTATCTCCCCCTACCCTCCTCTCTCTATATCTCTCTACCCTCCTCCTATATCTCTACCCCTCCTCTCTATATCTCTCTACCCTCCTCTCTATCTCCCCCTACTCTCTATCTCCCCCTACCCTCCTCTCTATCTCCCCCTACCCTCCTCTCTATCTATATCCTCTACCCTCCTCTCTATATCTCTACCCTCCTCTCTATATATCTCTCTACTCTCCTTTCTATCTCCCCCTACCCTCCTCTCTATATCTCTCTACTCTCCTCTCTATCTCTCTACCCTCCTCTCTATATCTCTCTACCCTCCTCTCTATATCTCTCTACCCTCCTCTCTATATCTCTCTACCCTCCTCTCTATATATCTCTACTCTCCTTTCTATCTCCCCCTACCCTCCTCTCTATATCTCTCTACCCTCCTCTCTATCTCTCTACCCTCCTCTCTATATCTCTCTACCCTCCTCTCTATATCTCTCTACCCTCCTCTCTATATATCTCTACTCTCCTTTCTATCTCCCCCTACCCTCCTCTCTATATCTCTCTACCCTCCTCTCTCTATCTCTCTACTCTCCTTTCTATCTCTCTACCCTCCTCTCTATATATCTCTACCCTCCTCTCTATATCTCTCTACCCTCCTCTCTATATATCTCTACCCTCCTCTCTATATCTCTCTACCCTCCTCTCTATATCTCTCTACCCTCCTCTCTATATCTCTCTACCCTCCTCTCTATATCTCTCTACCCTCCTCTCTATATATCTCTACTCTCCTTTCTATCTCCCCCTACCCTCCTCTCTATATATCTCTACCCTCCTCTCTATATCTCTCTACTCTCTTTCTATCTCTCTACCCTCCTCTCTATATATCTCTACCCTCCTCTCTATATCTCTCTACCCTCCTCTCTATATATCTCTACCCTCCTCTCTATATCTCTCTCTACCCTCCTCTCTATATATCTCTACCCTCCTCTCTATATCTCTCTACCCTCCTCTCTATATCTCTCTACCCTCCTCTATATATCTCTACCCTCCTCTCTATATCTCTACTCTCCTTTCTATCTCCCCCTACCCTCCTCTCTATATATCTCTACCCTCCTCTCTATATCTCTCTACCCTCCTCTCTATATCTCTCTACCCTCCTCTCTATATCTCTCTACCCTCCTCTCTATATCTCTCTACCCTCCTCTCTATATCTCTACTCTCCTTTCTATCTCCCCCTACCCTCCTCTCTATATCTCTACTCTCCTTTCTATCTCCCCCTACCCTCCTCTCTATCTCCCCCTACCCTCCTCTCTATATCTCTCTACCCTCCTCTCTATATCTCTACTCTCCTTTCTATCTCCCCTACCCTCCTCTCTATCTCCCCCTACCCTCCTCTCTATATATCTCTACCCTCCTCTATATATCTCTACTCTCCTTTCTATCTCCCCCTACCCTCCTCTCTATCTCTCTACTCTCCTCTCTATCTCTCTACCCTCCTCTCTATATCTCTCTACCCTCCTCTCTATATCTCTCTACCCTCCTCTCTATATCTCTCTACCCTCCTCTCTATATATCTCTACTCTCCTTTCTATCTACCCCTACCCTCCTCTCTATATCTCTACCCTCCTCTCTATCTCTCTACCCTCCTCTCTATATCTCTACCCTCCTCTCTATATCTCTCTACCCTCCTCTCTATATATCTCTACTCTCCTTTCTATCTCCCCCTACCCTCCTCTCTATATCTCTCTACCCTCCTCTCTCTATCTCTCTACTCTCCTTTCTATCTCTCTACCCTCCTCTCTATATATCTCTACCCTCCTCTCTATATCTCTCTACCCTCCTCTCTATATATCTCTACCCTCCTCTCTATATCTCTCTACCCTCCTCTCTATATCTCTCTACCCTCCTCTCTATATCTCTCTACCCTCCTCTCTATATCTCTCTACCCTCCTCTCTATATATCTCTACCCTCCTCTCTATATCTCTACTCTCCTTTCTATCTCCCCTACCCTCCTCTATATATCTCTACCCTCCTCTCTATATCTCTCTACCCTCCTCTCTATATCTCTACCCTCCTCTCTATATCTCTCTACCCTCCTCTCTATATCTCTCTACCCTCCTCTCTATATCTCTACTCTCCTTTCTATCTCTTCTACCCTCCTCTATCTCCCCCTACCCTCCTCTCTATCTCTACCTCCTCTCTATATCTCTACCCTCCCTCTCTATATCTCTACTCTCCTTTCTATCTCCCCCTACCCTCCTCTCTATATCTCTATACCCTCCTCTCTATATATCTCTACCCTCCTCTCTCTATCTCTCTACTCTCCTCTCTCTATCTCTCTACTCTCCTTTCTATCTCCCCCTACCCTCCTCTCTATATCTCTCTACCCTCCTCTCTATATCTCTCTACTCTCCTCTCTCTATCTCTCTACTCTCCTTTCTATCTCCCTACCCTCCTCTCTATATCTCTCTACTCTCCTCTCTATCTCTCTACTCTCCTTTCTATCTCCCCCTACCCTCCTCTCTATATCTCTCTACTCTCCTCTCTCTATCTCTCTACTCTCCTTTCTATCTCCCCCTACCCTCCTCTCTATATCTCTCTACCCTCCTCTCTATATATCTCTACCCTCCTCTCTATATCTCTCTACCCTCCTCTCTATATCTCTCTACCCTCCTCTCTATATCTCTCTACCCTCCTCTCTATATCTCTCTACCCTCCTCTCTATATCTCTCTACCCTCCTCTCTATATATCTCTACCCTCCTCTCTCTATCTCTCTACCCTCCTCTCTATATCTCTCTACCCTCCTCTCTATATCTCTCTACCCTCCTCTCTATATCTCTCTACCCTCCTCTCTATATATCTCTACCCTCCTCTCTCTATCTCTCTACCCTCCTTTCTATCTCCCTCTATCCTCCTCCCTCTACCCTCCTCTCTCTATCTCTTTACCCTCCTTTCTATCTCCCCCTACCCTCCTCTCTATATCTCTCTACCCTCCTCTCTATATATCTCTACCCTCCTCTCTCTATCTCTCTACCCTCCTCTCTCTATCTCTCTACCCTCCTTTCTATCTCCCCCTACCCTCCTCTCTATATCTCTCTACCCTCCTTTCTATATATCTCTACCCTCCTCTCTCTATCTCTCTACCCTCCTTTCTATCTCCCCCTACCCTCCTCTCTATATATCTCTACCCTCCTCTCTATATCTCTCTACCCTCCTTTCTATATATCTCTACCCTCCTGTCTCTATCTCTCTACCCTCCTTTCTATCTCCCCCTACCCTCCTCTCTATATATCTCTACCCTCCTCTCTATATCTCTCTACCCTCCTCTCTCTATCTCTCTACCCTCCTCTCTATATCTCTCTACCCTCCTCTCTCTATCTCTCTACCCTCCTCTCTATATCTCTCTACCCTCCTCTCTATATCTCTCTACCCTCCTCTCTATATCTCTCTACCCTCCTCTCTATATATCTCTACCCTCCTCTCTATCTCTACCCTCCTTTCTATCTCCCTCTATCCTCCTCCCTCTACCCTCCTCTCTCTATCTCTACCCTCCTTTCTATCTCCCCCTACCCTCCTCTCTATATCTCTACCCTCCTCTCTATATATCTCTACCCTCCTCTCTCTATATCTCTCTACCCTCCTCTCTATATATCTCTACCCTCCTCTCTCTATCTCTCTACCCTCCTTTCTATCTCCCTCTATCCTCCTCCCTCTACCTCCCTCTATCTCCCTCTATCCTCTTCTCTCTATCTCTACCCTCCTCTCTCTATCTCTCTACCCTCCTTTCTATCTCCCTCTATCCTCCTCCCTCTACCTCCCTCTATCTCCCTCTATCCTCTTCTCTCTATCTCTACCCTCCTCTCTCTATCTCTCTACCCTCCTTTCTATCTCCCTCTATCCTCCTCCCTCTACCTCCCTCTACCTCCCTCTATCCTCCTCCCTCTACCTCCCTCTATCTCCCTCTATCCCTCCTCCCTCTACCTCCCTCTACCTCCCCTATCCTCCTCCCTCTACCTCCCTCTATCTCGATCTATCCTCCTCCCTCTATCTCCCTCTATCCTCCTCCCTCTACCTCCCCCTATCTCCCTCTATCCTCCTCCCTCTACCTCCCTCTATCCTCCTCCCTCTACCTCCCTCTATCCTCCTCCCTCTATCTCCCTCTATCCTCCTCCCTCTATCTCCCTCTATCCTCCTCCCTCTACCTCCCTCTATCTCCCTCTATCCTCCTCCCTCTACCTCCCTCTATCCTCCTCCCTCTACCTCCCTCTACCTCCCTCTACCTCCCTCTACCTCCCTCTATCCTCTTCTCTCTATCTCCCTCTATCCTCCTCCCTCTACCTCCCTCTATCTCCCTCTATCCTCTTCTCTCTATCTCTACTCTCCTCTGTCTATCATTTCTTCTCAGTCTCTTACTTTGAGTCACCAACTCAAAAACTTTCAAGACTTTCCTCTTTTCGTTTCCTCTCCTCCCCAAATGTGTTTTCCTCTGTCTTTCATACATATTTAAATTCATTTTTTTTCTCTTTGCAGAATGACACATGGTCTGAGCTGTATTCATTTGCAGTGTTCAAGGCAATGAGCCACATGTTGTGTATCGGCTACGGTCGGCAGGCCCCGGAGAGCCTGTCTGATATCTGGCTCACCATGCTCAGCATGATCGTAGGGGCCACCTGCTACGCTGTGTTCATAGGCCATGCCACCGCACTCATCCAGTCCCTGGACTCGTCCCGACGACAGTACCAGGAGAAGGTAAAAATACTTTTATCCCTTTATTCCTCTGTCTTCATCCTTCTCTCCCCTCATCCCTTTCCCTCTGTCTTCATCCTTCTCTCCCTCCATCCCTCTTCTCCTCTGTCTTCATCCTTCTCTCCCCCCTCTGTCTTCATCCTTCTCTCCCTCCATCCCTCCTCTCCCTCTGTATTCATCCTTCTCTCCCTCCATCCCTCTCTCTCTGTCTTCATCCTTCTCTCCCTCTGTCTTGATCCTTCTCTCCCTCCATCCCTCTCTCCCTCTGTCTTCATCCTTCTCTCCCTCCATCCCTCTCTCCCTCTGTCTTCATCCTTCTCCTCCATCCCTTCTTCTCCATCTGTCTCCTCTCCCTCTGTCTTCATCCTTCTCTCCTCCATCCCTCTCTCCCTCTGTCTTCATCCTTCTCTCCCTCCATCCCTCTCCCTCTGTCTTCATCCTTCTCTCCCTCCATCCCTCTCCCTCTGTCTTCATCCTTCTCTCCCTCTGTCTTCATCCTTCTCTCCCTCTGTCTTCATCCTTCTCTCCCTCTGTCTTCATCCTTTTCCTCCCTCTGTCTTCATCCTTCTCTCCCTCTGTCTTCATCCTTCTCTCCCTCTGTCTTCATCCTTCTCTCCTTCTGTCTTCATCCTTCTCTCCCTCTGTCTTCATCCTTCTCTCCCTCTGTCTTCATCCTTCTCTCCCTCCATCCCTCTCTCCCTCTGTCTTCATCCTTCTCTCCCTCCATCCCTCTCTCCCCTCTGTCTTCATCCTTCTTCTCCTTCTGTCTTCATCCTTCTCCCTCTGTCTTCATCCTTCTCTCCTCTCTGTCTTCATCCTTCTCTCCCCTCTGTCTTCATCCTTCTCTCCTCCATCCTCTCTCTCTCCCTCTGTCTTCATCCTTCTCTCCCTCCATCCTCTTCCCTCTGTCTTCATCCTTCTTCCTTCTGTCTTCATCTTTCTCCCTCCATCCCTCTCTCCCTCTGTCTTCATCCTTCTCCCTTCTGTCTTCATCCTTCTCTCCCTCCATCCCTCTCTCCCTCTGTCTTCATCCTTCTCTCCTTCTGTCTTCATCTTTCTCTCCCTCCATCCCTCTCTCCCTCTGTCTTCATCCTTCTCTCCCTCTGTCTTCATCCTTCTCTCCCTCCATCCCTCTCCCTCTGTCTTATTCCTTCTCTCCCTCCATCCCTCTCTCCCTCTGTCTTCTTCCTTCTCTCACTCCATCCCTCTCTCCCTCTGTCTTCATCCTTCTCTCCTCCATCCCTCTCCTCTGTCTTCATCCTTCTCTCTTCCATCCCTCTCTCTCCCTCTGTCTTCATCCTTCTCCCTCTCCATCCCTCTCTCCCTTGGTCTTCATCCTCCTCTCCCTCATCCCTCTCTCCCTCTGTCTTCATCCTTCTCTCCCTCCATCCCTCTCTCCCTCTGTCTTCATCCTTCTCTCCCTCCATCCCACTCTCCCTCTGTCTTCATCCTTCTCTCCCTCCACCCCTCTCCCTCTGTCTTCATCCTTCTCTCCCTCCATCTCTCTCTCCCTCTGTCTTCATCCTTCTCTCCCTCCATCCTTCTCTCCCTTTGTCTTCATCCTTCTCTCCCTCCATCCCTCTCTCTCTGTCTTCATCCTTCTCTCCCTCCATCCCACTCTCCCTTTGTCTTCATCCTTCTCTCCCTCCATCCCTCTCCCTCTGTCTTCATCCTTCTCTCCCTCCATCTCTCTCTCCCTCTGTCTTCATCCTTCTCTCCCTCCATCCTTCTCTCCCTTTGTCTTCATCCTTCTCTCCCTCCATCCCACTCTCCCTTTGTCTTCATCCTTCTCTCCCTCCATCCCTCTCCCTCTGTCTTCATCCTTCTCTCCCTCCATCTCTCTCTCCCTCGGTCTTCATCCTTCTCTCCCTCCATCCTTCTCTCCCTTTGTCTTCATCCTTCTCTCCCTCCATCCCTCTCTCTCTGTCTTTATCCTTCTCTCCCTCCATCCTTCTCTCCCTTTGTCTTCATCCTTCTCTCCCTCCATCCCTCTCTCTCTGTCTTCATCCTCCTCTCCCTCATCCCTCTCTCCCTCTGTCTTCATCCCTTTTCTCCTCTCCATCCTTCTCTCCCTCTGTCTTCATCCTTCCTCTCCCTCCATCCCACTCTCCCTCTGTCTTCATCCTTCTCTCCCCTCCATCCCTCTCTCCCTCTGTCTTCATCCTTCTCTCCCTCTGTCTTCATCCTTCTCTCCCTCCATCCTTCTCTCCCTTGTCTTCATCCTTCTCTCCCTCCATCCCTCTCTCTCTGTCTTCATCCTTCTCTCCCTCCCTCCTTCTATCCCTCTCTCTCTCCCTCCATCCTTTACTGTCCACCCTAACTCTTGTCTTATCCCTGGACTCCTCCTAATGTGAAGGTAAAGAGTCTCTGCTATCTCTCTCGCTCACTCTCTTTCCCTCTCTCTCTCTCTCTCTCTCTCTCTCTCTCTCTCTCTCTCTCTCTTCTCTTCCTCTCTCTTCTCTTTCCCCCTCTCTCTTTCTCTCTCTCTCTCCTCTTTCCCCCTCTCTCTCTCTCTCCCCCCCCTCTCTCTCTCTCTCTCTCTCTCTCTCTCTCTCTCGCTCACCCTCTTTCCTGCAACAACCTAACCAGGTCCATGCACCTTTCTCCTTTCTCACCTTTATTTCTTCAACAACACATTCAATCATCATCACAAATTGTAAGCAAGCTTGTTCCAGTGCCCCCTAAAGACAGTGACATCAGGAACAGGGTAGGGTATCAGCTGATCATTGATGTTGATGATTTATTTTGATGATTTACTGGTTGTGATTTACCTCTCTATGCCTTTCTGTGTCTCTCTGATGCGAGTATCAGCCAACCAGACTCAGTATTGATGATGATGTAGACTAAATGAAGTGTTATGAACTGTTAAAATGATGAGGCAGAGTACCAGGCACATGCACAGACAGGACTCTGTGCAGAGAAAATGCCTCTTCCAGTCTACAAACTTCCTTTTTTTTGTGTGTTTGTATTTTTGGTCAATTTTTCTTCTGAACACACAGCCTAAAACTCACCACCATTTTGATTTAGCGATAATGAGAATATTGATGCCAAAGTGTTAACAAGAGGGAAACATTTTCATTTTTTAGACTGTTTTGCTTTATGACATACAATAATGTATCTGTCGTTCATGTCATAGTAGGTTCTTGTGTGTGTCTTGACCAATCAGATTCACAGAAATCACAGGTTGTGGGGGCGGCACAAGGCAGTCATCTAGTAAAGCACAAAGAGCGCTCTCCACTTTCCTCCGGTATTTATTTAGCAAGTGTTGATAACACCTCACTCCCAACAGACACAAACAAAAACTCTTCACAGAAATGTTGCAGCAGCCTCCTTAACGTTTTCAATCTGACTGCTGTATGGGATGAAAATGAGACATCAGACGGATCAACTGTAGGCTACGGATAGCAACCACAGCTTCATATGCTACAGCCAGGTGCCCTGTCATCTCCGGAAGGGTAACAGAGGACCTTGTTAGTGTTATGCATTTATAACCCATTTATTTGTGTAAATTATTATAAATAAATAAATATATTTTCTGAAAATGTTAATATGACCAAATTGGGTTACGTTGGCTAGGCTACCTTGACCTTTTCAATCCAAAAAAAATGATTAGCCTCCTGACATGATCCACACAACGCTAGTGATGACAGACTGAGTTAATTATAGTTGCATAGGGCCTACACGATGCACACCTGCATAAAGCAAGCTCAGTTCTTCTATTGTACCAGGTGTTGTCTGTGTAAACACCCCCAGCCCACCCCTCACAGGTTAGTCTAATTTTAAAATATATCATATATTATATGAACAAGGTTGCTGCCCTAGGCCCAGGTGTTTTCCAGGAGTTATTTTTTAAACCATGTGACCTGATTAGAAGAACTCTGGTCCCATCATAGCCCAAACAAAGCCTTTTTTCCAACTGATTAATCAGTGGCATACCCGATGGTCTGGATTTATACCTGGTTAGGTTACCAAATGAGGAAAACTCTGTCCCCCAGGGAAAGAAAATGGATCCACACCTCTGGATCCCTGCTGCATGACTATAGAGTCATTTTGACACACATGAAATTACGATTAAATGACATGATTATAAAACTATATTATGAAGTTAAGGCGATTATGGTTGTTATATTATCAAGTAATATTTTTAAAGAGCATTGGTGATAAAACACAATCTGTAAAATAAAATGACTAGTAGCGAGCCATGGTAGTAGTATTAATATAATAATAATGGATGCCATTGAGCAGGCACTTTTATCCAAAAAGACTTACAGTCATACGTGCATAATCAAAGCCACCCTGACACATCTCCACCCTGACACATCTCCACCCTGACACATCACAACCCTGACACATCTCCACCCTGATACATGTCCACCCTGACACATCACAACCCTGACACATCTCCACCCTGACACATCTCCACCCTGACACATCTCCACCCTGACACATCTCCACCCTGACACATCACAACCCTGACACATCTCCACCCTGACACATCACAACCCTGACACATCTCCACCCTGACACATCTCCACCCTGACACATCTCCACCCTGACACATCGCCACCCTGACACATCACAACCCTGACACATCTCCACCCTGACACATCACAACCCTGACACATCACAACCATGACACATCACAACCCTGACACATCTCCACCCTGATACATCACAACCCTGACACATCTCCACCCTGACACATCACAACCCTGACACATCTCCACCCTGACACATCACAACCATGACACATCACAACCATGACACATCACAACCCTGACACATCTCCACCCTGACACATCTCCACCCTGACACATCTCCACCCTGACACATCTCCACCCTGACACATCACAACCATGACACATCTCCACCCTGACACATCACAACCCTGACACATCACAACCCTGACACATCTCCACCCTGACACATCACAACCCTGACACATCTCCACCCTGACACATCTCCACCCTGACACATCTCCACCCTGACACATCTCCACCCTGACACATCTCCACCCTGACACATCTCCACCCTGACACATCTCCACCCTGACACATCACAACCCTGACACATCTCCACCCTGACACATCACAACCCTGACACATCTCCACCCTGACTCATCTCCACCCTGACACATCACAACCCTGACACATCTCCACCCTGACACATCTCCACCCTGATACATCACAACCCTGACACATCTCCACCCTGACACATCTCCACCCTGACACATCTCCACCCTGATACATCACAACCCTGACACATCTCCACCCTGACACATCTCCACCCTGATACATCACAACCCTGACACATCTCCACCCTGACACATCTCCACCCTGACACATCTCCACCCTGACACATCACAACCCTGACACATCACAACCCTGACACATCACAACCCTGACACATCACAACCCTGATACATCACAACCCTGACACATCTCCACCCTGACACATCACAACCCTGACACATCACAACCCTGATACATCACAACCCTGACACATCACAACCCTGACACATCACAGCCCTGACACATCACAACCCTGATACATCACAACCCTGACACATCTCCACCCTGACACATCTCCACCCTGACTCATCTCCACCCTGACACATCTCCACCCTGACACATCTCCACCCTGACTCATCTCCACCCTGACACATCTCAACCCTGACACATCTCCACCCTGACACATCTCCACCCTGACACATCTCCACCCTGACACATCTCCACCCTGACACATCTCCACCCTGACACATCACCACCCTGACACATCTCCACCCTGACACATCTCCACCCTGACACATCACAACCCTGACACATCTCCACCCTGACACATCTCCACCCTGACACATCTCCACCCTGACACATCACAACCCTGACACATCTCCACCCTGACACATCTCCACCCTGACACATCTCCACCCTGATACATCACAACCCTGACACATCTCCACCCTGACACATCTCCACCCTGACACATCTCCACCCTGACACATCTCCATCCTGACACATCTCCACCCTGACACATCTCCACCCTGACACATCTCCACCCTGACACATCTCCACCCTGACACATCTCCACCCTGACACATCTCCACCCTGACACATCTCCACCCTGACACATCTCCAACCATCACAAACCTGTCTGTCCTCTGAAGTGTTTGTATTTTGCTCCCCAGATGAGTGGCAGTTTTAAATGGGCTGCATCCAGAATGTGACGGCAAAGCGTTTTAATGATGATACTGATTACTGCAGTGATACAACAACAATCAGTTGTGTTCTAACTATGGTGATGATCATGTTGCCTGAAACGTGCAGTGAAATTATAGCTTCATTTCCTGCGTATTAGTAGTACTACTAAATGAATGAATGGATGAATGAATGAACTACCATTATTCCTTTACTGCTAAGCTATTCTTCCCCGGCATATTACTTCTGCTTTGCATAATAATTCACAAATGATAGGCTATGTAACAATGACATCGTAAAATGTAGTGATTTATAAGTAAAGTAAGAATTACTTTATTTTATTATTGAACCACTAGGCATCTTTTGGTTGTACCTAGTAGGTAGTAAGGTGGCCTAAAAACTGATCTTTGACATAGGTACTAGATAGTACCTGTTGTATAGCAGTATAACACCATATAGTTTCTCTATAGATCCCAGGTAGATACCTGCAGAGCCCAGCCAGCAAGCTGTAGTCTAGTGCTAATGAGTAGTGTTGCAGTAGTGTCGCCTGGTGTTAGCAGCAGCGTTAGCAACACAAGCCCTGGCTCCTGTCTCCAAGCAGAGTCTCTGTGGTTGTCGAGCTGGGGCAGTGTTCCTACATCTCAGCAGCCAATCGGAGTGAGCGGGTGTGTTCACCCAGGTAGAGCCGCGTTGCCGCGGGCTGAGGGTAGCAGGGGGTTAAGGGAGGAGGCAGATGTGGAAGAGGAGGAAAAGGTGGAGTGGGGGATATGACGTCCCTCTGGGCAGCAGCAGAATTGATGAGGCAGCAGACCTGCTGCCAATGTCGTCCTGAAGGTGATGTCCCCACCATGGCCCTCTCTCTCCCTTTCTCTGCCTCTCCCACCCAATCTCCCTCTCTCCCATTCCCTGCCTCTCCCACCCAATCTCCCTCTCTCCCTTTCCCTGCCTCTCCCACCCAATCTCCCTCTCTCCCTTTCTCTGCCTCTCCCACCCAATCTCCCTCTCTCCCTTTCCCTGCCTCTCCCACCCAATCTCTCTCTCTCCCTTTCCCTGCCTCTCCCACCCAATCTCCCTCTCTCCCTTGCCCTGCCTCTCCCACCCAATCTCCCTCTCTCCCTCTCCCTGCCTCTCCCACCCAATCTCCCTCTCTCCCTTTCTCTGCCTCTCCCACCCAATCTCCCTCTCTCCCTTTCTCTGCCTCTCCCACCCAATCTCCCTCTCTCCCTTTCTCTGCCTCTCCCACCCAATCTCCCTCTCTCCCTTTCTCTGCCTCTCCCACCCAATCTCCCTCTCTCCCTTTCTCTGCCTCTCCCACCCAATCTCCCTCTCTCCCTTTCTCTGCCTCTCCCACCCAATCTCCCTCTCTCCCTGCCTCTCCCACCCAATCTCCCTCTCTCCCTTTCTCTGCCTCTCCCACCCAATCTCCCTCTCTCCCTTTCTCTGCCTCTCCCACCCAATCAC
>NW_027014284.1:7500-13850 GCF_036934945.1 Oncorhynchus masou masou | reverse complement strand
TGTTGGTCACTCAGCCTGTACTTGGTAAGGATCTGTCTCTAACAGAGTAGAGATAATCAGCCTGTTGGTCACTCAGCCTGTACTTGGTAAGGATCTGTCTCTAACAGAGTAGAGATAATCAGCCTGTTGGTCACTCAGCCTGTACTTGGTAAGGATCTGTCTCTAACAGAGTAGAGATAATCAGCCTGTTGGTCACTCAGCCTGTACTTGGTAAGGATCTGTCTCTAGACAGAGTAGAGATAATCAGCCTGTTGGTCACTCAGCCTGTACTTGGTAAGGACCTGTCTCTAACAGAGTAGAGATAATCAGCCTGTTGGTCACTCAGCCTGTACTTGGTAAGGATCTGTCTCTAACAGAGTAGAGATAATCAGCCTGTTGGTCACTCAGCCTGTACTTGGTAAGGATCTGTCTCTAACAGAGTAGAGATAATCAGCCTGTTGGTCACTCAGCCTGTACTTGGTAAGGATCTGTCTCTAACAGAGTAGAGATAATCAGCCTGTTGGTCACTCAGCCTGTACTTGGTAAGGATCTGTCTCAGACAGAGTAGAGATAATCAGCCTGTTGGTCACTCAGCCTGTACTTGGTAAGGATCTGTCTCAGACAGAGTAGAGATAATCAGCCTGTTGGTCACTCAGCCTGTACTTGGTAAGGATCTGTCTCTAACAGAGTAGAGATAATCAGCCTGTTGGTCACTCAGCCTGTACTTGGTAAGGACCTGTCTCTAACAGAGTAGAGATAATCAGCCTGTTGGTCACTCAGCCTGTACTTGGTAAGGATCTGTCTCTAACAGAGTAGAGATAATCAGCCTGTTGGTCACTCAGCCTGTACTTGGTAAGGATCTGTCTCTAACAGAGTAGAGATAATCAGCCTGTTGGTCACTCAGCCTGTACTTGGTAAGGATCTGTCTCTAACAGAGTAGAGATAATCAGCCTGTTGGTCACTCAGCCTGTACTTGGTAAGGATCTGTCTCTAACAGAGTAGAGATAATCAGCCTGTTGGTCACTCAGCCTGTACTTGGTAAGGACCTGTCTCTAACAGAGTAGAGATAATCAGCCTGTTGGTCACTCAGCCTGTACTTGGTAAGGATCTGTCTCTAGACAGAGTAGAGATAATCAGCCTGTTGGTCACTCAGCCTGTACTTGGTAAGGATCTGTCTCTAACAGAGTAGAGATAATCAGCCTGTTGGTCACTCAGCCTGTACTTGGTAAGGACCTGTCTCTAACAGAGTAGAGATAATCAGCCTGTTGGTCACTCAGCCTGTACTTGGTAAGGACCTGTCTCTAACAGAGTAGAGATAATCAGCCTGTTGGTCACTCAGCCTGTACTTGGTAAGGATCTGTCTCTAACAGAGTAGAGATAATCAGCCTGTTGGTCACTCAGCCTGTACTTGGTAAGGATCTGTCTCTAACAGAGTAGAGATAATCAGCCTGTTGGTCACTCAGCCTGTACTTGAGTAAGGATCTGTCTCTAACAGAGTAGAGATAATCAGCCTGTTGGTCACTCAGCCTGTACTTGGTAAGGATCTGTCTCTAATAGAGTAGAGATAATCAGCCTGTTGGTCACTCAGCCTGTACTTGGTAAGGACCTGTCTCTGCTTCGTATCTCTGACAGAGTAGAGATAATCAGCCAATTCATATTCTCTGTTTAGGGTCAGATAATAATTTAGTCGGCTTTGGGAATTTGTTTGGTTTTTCCAATGTTGTAAATATGAATCCTTTGATTGGTTCATGATTTTGCTTATTATAATTCTTTCTTTTGAGGCGTGTTAGCTTGGTTGGTGTGGTCCAACACCAGCTGTCTGAGAGGGCTCGTTTCCAGCCTATGACTGGAACGAATTGCAAAAATCGCTGAAGTTGGAGACTTTTATCTCCCTCACCAACTTCAAACATCTGCTATCTGAGCAGCTAACCGATTGCTGCAGCTGTACATAGTCCATCGGTAAATAGCCCACCCAATTTTACCTCCCTCATCCCCATACTGTTTTTATTTATTTACTTTTCTGCTCTTTTGCACACCAATATCTCTACCTGTACATGACCATCTGATCATTTATCACTCCAGTGTTAATCTGCAAAATTGTAATTATTCGACCTACCTCCTCATGCCTTTTGCTCACATTGTATATAGACTCCCCTTTTTTCTACTGTGTTATTGACTTGTTAATTGTTTACTCCATGTGTAACTCTGTGTTGTCTGTTCACACTGCTATGCTTTATCTTGGCCAGGTCGCAGTTGCAAATGAGAACTTGTTCTCAACTAGCCTACCTGGTTAAATAAAGGTGTTCTCAACTAGCCTACCTGGTTAAATAAAGGTGTTCTCAACTAGCCTACCTGGTTAAATAAAGGTGTTCTCAACTAGCCTACTTGGTTAAATAAAGGTGTTCTCAACTAACCTACCTGGTGAAATAAAGGTGTTCTCAACTAGCCTACCTGGTTACATAAAGGTGTTCTCAACTAGCCTACCTGGTTAAATAAAGGTGTTCTCAACTAGCCTACCTGGTTAAATAAATGTGTTCTCAACTAGCCTACCTGGTTAAATAAAGGTGTTCTCAACTAGCCCACCTGGTTAAATAAAGGTGAAATAAAAATAAATAAATAAATAAAAAGAAACGGTGTAAAGGTGGAAAGAGAGGAGGACCAAAGAGAGGAGGACCAAAGAGAGGAGGACCAAAGAGAGGAGGACCAAAGAGAGGAGGACCAAAGAGAGGAGGACCAAAGCGCAGCGTGGAATGTGTTCATGATCATATTTATTTAAACTCAGAACACTAAACAAAATAACAAAGAAAATTAGATGAAACCGAAACCGAAACAGTTCTGTAAGGTGACGAAAAACACTAAACAGAAAATAATCACCCACAAAACACAGGTGGGAAAAGGCTACCTAAGTATGATTCTCAATCAGAGACAACGAACGATACCTGCCTCTGATTGAGAACCATACCAGGCCAAACACATAAACCTAGACACAAGAACATAGAAAAAAGAAAAAAGGAACATAGACAACCCACCTCAGCCCTGACCAACCTAACACAAAGACATAATAAAGAACATAGACAACCCACCTCAGCCCTGACCAACCTAACACAAAGACATAATAAAGAACATAGACAACCCACCCCAGCCCTGACCAACCTAACACAAAGACGTAAAAAAGAACATAGACAACCCACCCCAACTCACGCCCTGACCAACCTAACACAAAGACATAATAAAGAACATAGACAACCCACCCCAGCCCTGACCAACCTAACACAAAGACATAAAAAGAACATAGACAACCCACCCCAGCCCTGACCAACCTAACACAAAGACATAATAAAGGACATAGACAACCCACCCCAGCCCTGACCAACCTAACACAAAGACATGAAAAAGAACACAGACAGCCCACCCCAACTAACTCACAACCTGCACCACAAAGACATAAAAGAACATAGACAACCCAATTCTAGCCCTGACCCAACCCAATAAAGACATAATAAAGGACATAGACAACCCACCCCAGCCCTCTGACCACCAACACAAAGACATAAAAAAGAACATAGACAACCCACCCAGCTCACACCCTGACCAACTCACACAAAGACATGAAAGAACATAGACAACTCCAAAGAATTCCAATCCCCACACCTTGACCAACTCTAACACAAAGACATAAAAAAGAATATAGACAACCCACCACAGCCCTGACCAACCTAACACAAAGACATAAAAAAGAACATGAACTCAACCCCAGCCCAGCCCTGACCAACCTAACACAAAAGCACACAGAAGGAAGACAGGCAGACAACCACCTAGCCCAGCTCCTGACCAACCTAACACAAAGACATAATAAAGAACATAGACAACCCACCCCAGCCCTGACCAACCTAACACAAAGACATAATAAAGGACATAGACAACCCACCTCAGCCTGACCAACCTAACACAAAGACATAATAAAGAACATAGACAACCCACCCCAGCCCTGACCAACCTAACACAAAGACATAATAAAGGACATAGACAACACCCAACTCACACCCTGACCAACCAAACACAAAGACATAATAAAGGACACATAGACAACCCACCCCAGCCTGACCAACCCTAACACAAAGACATAAAAAAGAACATAGACAACCCACCCCAGCCCTGACCAACCTAACACAAGACAAGAAAAGAACATAGACAACCCACCCCAGCTCACGCCCTGACCAGCCTAACACAAAGACATAAAAGAACATAGACAACCCACCCAACTCCCACCCTGACCAACCTAACACAAAGACATAAAAGAACATAGACAACCCACCCCAGCCCTGACCAACCTAACACAAAGACATAAAAGAACATAGACAACCCACCCCAACTCACGCCCTGACCAACCTAACACAAAGACATAAAAAGGAAGTCAGAGCATTGAAACTTGGGTTCAAAGGGCTTTAAATTGTATTTCGATGTAACTTTAATCATCTTTCTGTACTTTCATTACTACTGGAAAGAGGCCCAATTCTGCCCTACAGGCATTAGAGGCCCAATTCTGCCCTACAGGCATTAAGAGGCCCAATTCTGCCCTACAGGCATTAGAGGCCCAGTTCTGCCCTACAGGCATTAGAGGCCCAATTCTGCCTACAGGCATTAGAGGCCCAATTCTGCCCTACAAGCATTAGAGTACCAATTCACTGCCTACAGGCATTAGAGGCCCAATTCTGCCCTACAAGCATTAGAGGCCCAATTCTGCCCTACAGGCATTAGAGGGTCCAATTCTGCCCTACAGGCATTAGAGCCCAATTCTGCCCTACAGGCATTAGTGGCTCAATTCTGCCCTACAGGCATTAGAGGCCCAATTCTGCCCTACAGGCATTAGTGGCCCAATTCTGCCCTACAGGCATTAGAGGCCCAATTCTGCCCTACAGGTGATGAGAGGCCCAATTCTGCCTACAGGCATTAGGGTCAAATTCGCATTAGTGGCTCAATTCTACCCTACAGGCATAATAGGCCCAAATCTACCCTACTGGAATTAGAGGCTCAATTAGTTGGTGTATTTCTCTGGACTTGTAAGTTTTCCGACAGAATTCTGCATTTCTTTGAGTTCATTCACGATTAAAGTTCCCCCATGCAGATCAGACCAAAGTAGGTGTCATTTTTTAGTTCAATTACGGTTTGTTGTGAATTTGTATTTGTGTTTCTGCTTTTTATTTTATTTTTTTTTGGAAAATCAGGATTTTTGTTTTTTGAAATGTACTGCCAGGGCTTCTGTCTCTGTCTCTCTCAAGATATAAAAGGTCAGGCCATGACATTATAAATCAAATCTGATTTGTCATCTCTCTGCTATCGTCCTTCACCCCTGGCCAGAGCAGAGCAAACACACACACAGACACTCCTCCTCTTCCTCTTCTTGCTTCCTCCTCTCCCCTCCTCCTCCTCTATCCTCCTCCTCCTCCTCCTCTCATCTTCTCTCCTCCTCCTCCTCCTCTTCTTCTCAATTAGAAGACCCATCCTCTAGCATCATTACTGAGACAGCGTGAAAAGGGCCTAACTGTATATTTCTGTGTGTCTGTGTTCCGTATCATTACATTTCTCTAAACGTCAAATTTTGTCTGTGTGTCTCTATGCGTGTGCGTCTGTGTCTGTGTGTGTGTCTGTGTGTCTGTGTCTCCGCGTCTATTCCTCTGTCTCTGTATGTATCTCTGTGTCTATGTGTGTCTCTGTGTGTGTCTGTGTCTCCGCTTCTACGTCTCTGTATGTATCCTGTGTCTGTGTGTGTCTCTGTGTGTATTCCTCTGTGGTATCTCTGTGTGTCTCTGTGTGTGTCTCTGTGTGTGTCTGTGTGTCTGTGTGTGTGTCTATTCTCTGTCTCTGTATGTATCTCTGTGTCTGTGTGTGTCTGTGTGTCTCTGTGTGTGTCTGTGTCTCCAGCGTCTATTCCCCTGTCTCTGTATGTATCTCTGTGTCTCTGTGTGTCTATGTGTGTCTCTGTGTTCATACTGATATAATTAGCTTTTATCTTCTTTAAACAAAAAGAGAAACTTTCATGTGCTGCTAAATAAGTAATGTGTGTGTGTGTGTGTGTGTGTGTGTGTGTGTGTGTGTGTGTGTGTGTGTCTGTGTCTGTGTCTGTGTCTGTGTGTGTGTGTGTGTGTTGTGTCACCAAGAGGGGAGGGATAGAACACCAATAACACCTAATGAAGAAAAGGTTCACCTCTCCTCTCCCTCTCCCCTCCTCTCCCCTCCTCTCCTCTCCTTCTCTCCCCCCCCCCTACCCTCCCCCCCTCCTCCTCTCCTCTCCTCCCCCCTCTCCTCTCCCTCCTCTCCCTCTCCCCTCCCTCTCCTCCCTTCCTCTTCTCTCCTCTCCTCCTCCTCCTCCC
>NW_027014284.1:0-2500 GCF_036934945.1 Oncorhynchus masou masou | reverse complement strand
GCGTGCGTGCGTGCGTACAGTGTGTGTGCCCACCAGTATAAAGGATATGGGTGGCAGACGGCTCTGATGCACCAGCAGCGAGGTGGGGAGGTCTGGGAGAGACGAAACAGAACCACGGGGTAGAGAGATGGGCACGAGCCTCTCCGCTTCCTCACCTGTCTGTCCCCGACCCTCAGATGTCACGGTCTGTTACAGTATCACAACTAGAAACATTATGTCACGATCTGTTACAGTATCACAACTAGAAACATTATGTCACGGTCTGTTACAGTATCACAACTAGAAACATTATGTCACGTCTGTTACAGTATCACAACTAGAAACATTATGTCACGATCTGTTACAGTATCACAACTAGAAACATTATGTCACGGTCTGTTACAGTATCAAACTAGCAACTAGCAACATTATGTCACGTTCTGTTACAGTATCACAACTAGAAACATTATGTCACGATCTGTTACAGTATCACAACTAGAAACATTATATCACAACTAGGTCCGCGTTCTGTTACAGTATCACAACTAGAAACATTATGTCACGATCTGTTACAGTGATTATGTCTGTTACAGTATCACAACTAGAAACATTATGTCACGTCTGTTACAGTATCACAACTAGAAACATTATGTCACGGTCTGTTACAGTATCACAACTAGCAAACATTATGTTATGTCGATCACAACTAGAAACATTATGTCACGATCTGTTACAGTATCACAACTAGCAACATCATGTCACGGTCTGTTACAGTATCACAACTAGAAACATTATGTCACGATCTGTTACAGTATCACAACTAGCAACATTATGTCACGATCTGTTACAGTATCACAACTAGGAAACATTATGTCACGGTCTGTTACAGTATCACAACTAGCAACATTACAGTATCACAACTAGCAACATTACGGTCTGTTACAGTATCACAATCTGAGGAAACATTATGGTCTGTTACAGTATCACAACTAGAAACATTATGTCACGATCTGTTACAGTATCACAACTAGAAACATTATGTCACGGTCTGTTACAGTATCACAACTAGAAACATTATGTCACGATCTGTTACAGTATCACAACTAGAACATTATGTCACGTTCTGTTACAGTATCACAACTAGAAACATTATGTCACAGTTCTGTTACAGTATCACAACTAGAAACATTATGTCACGGTCTGTTACAGTATCACAACTAGAAACATTATGTCACGGTCTGTTACAGTATCACAACTAGAAACATTATGTCACGGTCTGTTACAGTATCACAACTAGAAACATTATGTCACGGTCTGTTACAGTATCACAACTAGAAACATTATGTCACGTCTGTTACAGTATCACAACTAGAAACATTATGTCACGATCTGTTACAGTATCACAACTAGCAACATTATGTCACGATCTGTTACAGTATCACAACTAGCAACATTATGTCACGATCTGTTACAGTATCACAACTAGAAACATTATGTCACGGTCTGTTACAGTATCACAACTAGCAACATTATGTCACGGTCTGTTACAGTATCAC
The DNA here is from genome assembly GCF_036934945.1 of Oncorhynchus masou masou. Taxonomy (NCBI): domain Eukaryota; kingdom Metazoa; phylum Chordata; class Actinopteri; order Salmoniformes; family Salmonidae; genus Oncorhynchus; species Oncorhynchus masou. The sequence goes on along the minus strand of NW_027014284.1, from coordinate 965 downwards.
AACTAGAAACATTATGTCACGGTCTGTTACAGTATCACAACTAGCAACATTATGTCACGATCTGTTACAGTATCACAACTAGAAACATTATGTCACGGTCTGTTACAGTATCACAACTAGAAACATTATGTCACGGTGTGTTACAGTATCACAACTAGAAACATTATGTCATGATCTGTTACAGTATCACAACTAGAAACATTATGTCACGGTCTGTTACAGTATCACAACTAGAAACATTATGTCACGATCTGTTACAGTATCACAACTAGCAACATTATGTCACGGTCTGCTACAGTATCACAACTAGAAACATTATGTCACGTTCTGTTACAGTATCACAACTAGCAACATTATGTCACGATCTGCTACAGTATCACAACTAGAAACATTATGTCACGTTCTGTTACAGTATGGTAGATGGACATCTGTTAAAGACACACTCTGGTAGATGGACATCTGTTAAAGACACACTCTGGTAGATGGACATCTGTTAAAGACACACTCTGGTAGATGGACATCTGTTAAAGACACTCTGGTAGATGGACATCTGTTAAAGACACACTCTGGTAGATGGACATCTGTTAAAGACACACTCTGGTAGATGGACATCTGTTAAAGACACACTCTGGTAGATGGACATCTGTTAAAGACACACTCTGGTAGATGGACATCTGTTAAAGACACACTCTGGTAGATGGACATCTGTTAAAGACACTCTGGTAGATGGACATCTGTTAAAGACACACTCTGGTAGATGGACATCTGTTAAAGACACTCTGGTAGATGGACATCTGTTAAAGACACACTCTGGTAGATGGACATCTGTTAAAGACACACTCTGGTAGATGGACATCTGTTAAAGACACTCTGGTAGATGGACATCTGTTAAAGACACACTCTGGTAGATGGACATCTGTTAAAGACACACTCTGGTAGATGGACATCTGTTAAAGACACACTCT
>NW_027014283.1:0-13859 GCF_036934945.1 Oncorhynchus masou masou | reverse complement strand
ATTGTCATGTCTTGTTATGTCTGTTCCTGTCCTTTCTCTTCACTCTCTCTCTCTGCTGGTCTTTTTAGGTTACCTTCTGTCTCTCATTCTTCAGCTGTTCTACATCTGCCCTAACTAGCTCTTCACTCTTCCCACCTGTTCTCTCTTCCCCTCTGATTAGGTCTCTATTTCTTTCTGTTCCTGCTACTTTCAGTGTCTGATTCTTGTTTGTGTTTTTTGATGCCAGAAGCAAGCTGTCGCCTCGTTTGCTTCCACCTTGTCCTGTCCTGTCGGAGTCTGCCTGGCAGGTGCATCCTGCACTATACTAACGTTCTTTTTGTTCCGCTGACAACGTTGGAAGAGGATTTATGCCATTCCTGTATTTTCATTAAAGAACTCTGTTTTCTGTTAAAACCGCTTTTGGGTCTTCACCAAGTTCATAACAGAAGAATCAGACCAAGAATGGACCCAGCGGCCTCCGGACCCTTTTCACTCCGCCGTCGAGATCCAGGGAGCGATGCTAGGCAGACACGAGGAGGAATTGTCTGCTGCTCAACATGCCGTTGAGACCCTGGCCGTCCAAGTCTCCGACCACAAGACGGGTTCACCAGCTCCACCTCGATCCACCGCCCACTTCCAGGGTTTCCGAGTCTCCGGAGCCCAGGATCAACAACCCGCCGTGTTACTCTGGGGAGCCCACTGAGTGCCGCTCATTCCTCACTCAGTGTGATGTGGTGTCCTCTCCAGCCCAACACTTACTCCAGGAGCGCAGCCCGCATCGCCTACGCCATTTCTCTCCTTGCCGGACGGGCGCGTGAGAGGGCACGGCAGTCTGGGAGGCGAGGGCTGAGTGTATTAACCAGTATCAGGACTTTAAGGAGGAGATGATACGGGTTTTTGACCGGCTCTGTTTTTGGCGAGGAGGCTTCCAGGGCCCTGTCTTCCCTATGTCAGGGGAATAGATCCATAACGGATTATTCTATTGAGTTTCGCACTCGCTGCCTCTAGTGACTGGAACGAGCCGGCTTTGCTCGCTCGTTTTCTGGAGGGTCTCCCACGTCGAGGTTAAGGATGAGATCCTCTCCCGGGAGGTTCCTTCCAGTCTGACTCCTTAATAGCTCTCGCTATTCGCATAGAGCGACGGTTTGATCTTCGTCCGCCGAGCTCGTGGAAAGGAGCTCACGTTCTCCGTTGCCCCCTCTCCACATCACTGCCACCTGCCGCATCACTGCCACTCCTCCTCCGCCGGCTCGGATGCTGAGCCTATGCAGCTGGGGGTATTCGCATCTCGGCCAAGGAGAGGGAACGGAGAATCACCAATCGCCTGTCTCTACTGCGGCTCCGCTGGTCATTTTGTCACCTCATGTCCAGTAAAAGCCAGAGCTCATCAGTAAGAGGAGGGCTACTGGTGAGCGCAACTACTCAGGCCTCTCCTTCTGGATCACGCACTACCTTTCCGGTCCATCTCCGCTGGCCCGGTTCATCTGCTTCCTGCAGTGCCTTGATAGACTCTGGGGCGGAGGGCTGTTTTATGGACGAGACCTGGGCTCGGGAACATGACATTCCTCTCAGACAGTTAGGGGAGCCCAGGGCCTTGTTCGCTTTAGATGGTAGTTCTCTCCCCAAGATTCAGCGTGAGACGCTGCCTTTAACCCTCACTGTCTCTGGTAATCATAGCGAAACCATTTCTTTTTTAATTTTTCGTTCACCTTTTACACCTGTTGTTTTGGGTCATCCCTGGCTAGTGCGCCATAACCCTTCTATTAATTGGTCTAGTAATACTATCCTATCCTGGAATGTTTCTTGTCATGTAACCTGTTTAATGTCTGCTATCCCTCCTGTTTCCTCTGTCTCTTCTTCACAGGAGGAGCCTGGCGATTTGACAGGGGTGCCGGAGGAGTATCACGATCTGCGCACGGTGTTCAGTCGTTCCAAGGCCACTTTCCCTCCACACCGGTCGTATGACTGTAGTATTGATCTCCTTCCGGGAACTACTCCCCCGGGTAGATTATACTCTGTCGGCTCCCGAACGTAAGGCTCTCGAGGATTATTTGTCGGTCGCCGACGCCGGTACCATAGTCTCCTTCCTCCTCCCCGCCGGAGCGGGGTTTTTTTTTGTTCAGAAGAAGGACGGGTCCCTGCGCCCATGCGTGATTATCGAGGGCTGAATGACATAACAGTTAAGAATCGTTATCCGCTTCCTCTTATGTCTTCAGCCTTCGAGATCCTGCAGGAGCCAGGTTTTTCACCAAATTGACCTTCGTAATGCCTACCATCTCGTGCGCATCAGGGAGGGGGACGAGTGGAAGACGGCGTTTAACACTCCGTTAGGGCACTTTGAATACCGGGTTCTTCCTTTCGGCCTCGTTACGCTCCAGCTGTCTTTCAGGCACTAGTTAACGACGTCCTGAGAGACATGCTGAACATTTTTGTTTTCGTTTACATGGACGATATCCTGATTTTTTTCACCGTCTCTCTCGATTCATGTTCAGCACGTGCGACGCGTCCTCCAGCGCCTTTTGGAGAACTGTCTTTATGTGAAGGCTGAGAAGTGCACTTTTCATGCCGCCTCTGTCCCTTTCTCGGTTCCGTTATTTCCCGCTGAGGGCATTAAGATGGATCCCGCTAAGGTCCAGGCTGTCATTGATTGGCCCGCTCCTAAGTCACGCGTCGAGCTGCAGCGCTTTCTGGGCTTCGCTAATTTCTACCGTCGTTTCATCCGTACTTCGGTCAGGTGGCAGCTCCTCTCACAGCCCTTACTTCTGTTAAGACGTGCTTTAAGTGGTCCGTTTCCGCCCAGGAGCTTTTGATCTTCTTAAGAATCGCTTTTACATCCGCACCTATTCTTGTTACACCTGACATCTCTAGACAGTTTGTTGTTGAGGTTGACGCGTCAGAGGTGGGCGTGGGAGCCATTCTTTCTCAGCGCTCTTTCTCTCTGACGGCAAGGTCCATCCTTGCGCGCTTTCTCATCGCTTATCGCCGTCAGAACGTAACTATGATGTTGGTAATCGCGAACTGCTCGCCATCCGCCAGCCCTAGGCGAATGGCGACAGTGGTTGGAGGGGGCGACTGCCTTTGTCGTTTGGACTGACCATAGGAACCTTGAGTACATCCGTTCAGCCAAACGACTTAATGCGCGTCAGGCTCGTTGGGCTCTGTTTTTCGCTCGTTTCGAGTTTGTTATTTCTTATCGTCCGGGCTCAAAACACCAAACCTGATGCTTTATCTCGCCTCTTCAGTTCTTCTGAGGTCCCACCGACCCCGATGGGGATTCTCCTGGGAGGGGCGGTTGCCGGGCTGACTGTCTGGGAATTGAGAGGCAGGTGCAAGCACTCGCTCACACTCCGTCGCCGCGAGCTTGTCCTAGGAACCTTCTGTTCGCTCCCGTCCTACTCGCCCCGGCCGTTCTTCAGTGGGCCCACTCTGCCAAGTTAGCCGGCCACCCCGGCGTTCGGGGTACGCTGCTTCCATTCGCCAGCGCTTTCTGGTGGCCCAGGCTGGAACGGACGCGTCGATTTGTCGCGTTTGTTCGGTCTGCGCGCAGACTAAATCTGGGAACTCTCCTCCTGCCGGCCGTCTCAGACCGCTTCCCATTCCTCTCGACCGTGGTCTCACATCGCTTTAGATTTTATCACCGGACTGCCTTCATCAGCGGGAAGACAGTTATTCTTACGGGGTTGTCGATAGATTCTCTAAGGCGGCTCATTTCATCTTCTTCGATAAGCTCCTCTCTAAGGAGACGGCTCAGATCATTATCGAGAATGTTTTCCGAATTCATGGCCTTCCGTCTGACGTCGCTTCCGACAGAGGCCCGCAGTTCACGTCTACTTTTGAGGAGTTTTGCCGTTTGATTGGGGCTTCCGTCAGTCTCTCGTCCGCTTTCATCCCCAGTCTAACGGCCAAGCCGAACGGGCTAATCAGACTGTTGGTCGTATTTACGCAGTCTTTCTTTCGTAACCCTGCGTCTTGGTCAGAACAGCTCCTGGGCAGAGTACGCCACAACTCGCTTCCCTCGTCTGCTACCGGTCTATCCCCTTTTCAGTGTAGCCTCGGGTACCAGCCTCCGCTGTTCTCATCTCAGCTCGCCGAGTCCTGCGTCCCCTCCGCTCAGGCTTTTGTCCAGCGTTGCGAGCGCACCTGGAAGGGGGTCAGGTCGGCACTTTGCCGTAATAGGGCGCAGACTGTGAGGGCCGCTTAATAAGCGTAGGACCAAGAGTCCTAGATATTGTTGCGGTCAGAGAGTATGGCTCTCCACTCAGAACCTTCCCCTTAAGACAGCTTCTCGCAAGTTGGCCCCGCGGTTCATTGGTCCGTTCCGTATTTCCCAGGTCATTAATCCTGTCGCAGTGCGACTTCTTCTCCCGCGCTATCTTCGTCGCGTTCACCCGGTCTTCCATGTCTCCTGTGTTAAGCCCGTTCTTCGCGCCCCGCCGTCCCTCCCCCCCCATCCTTGTCGAGGGCGCACCCATCTACAGGGTTCGTAAGATTTTGGACATGCGCCCTCGGGGCCGTGGTCATCAGTACCTAGTGGATTGGGAGGGGTACGGTCCTGAGGAGAGGAGTTGGGTTCCCTCTCGGGACGTGCTGGACCGTTCGCTGATCGATGATTTCCTCCGTTGCCGCCAGGTTTCCTCCTCGAGTGCGCCAGGAGGCGCTCGGTGAGTGGGGGGTACTGTCATGTCTTGTTATGTCTGTTCCTGTCCTTTCTCTTCATTCTCTCTCTCTGCTGGTCTTTTTAGGTTACCTTCTCTGTCTCTCATTCCTCAGCTGTTCTACATCTGCCCTAACTAGCTCTTTCACTCTTCCCCACCTGTTCTCTCTTCCCCTCTGATTAGGTCTCTATTTCTCTCTCTGTTCCTGCTACTTTCAGTGTCTGATTCTTGTTTGTGTTTTTTGATGCCAGAAGCAAGCTGTCGTCTCGTTTGCTTCCACCTTGTCCTGTCCTGTCGGAGTCTGCCTGGCAGGTGCCACCTGCACTATACTAACGTTCTTTTGTTCCGCTGACAACGTTGGAAGAGGATTTATGCCATTCCTGTTTTTTCATTAAAGAACTCTGTTTTCTGTTAAAACCGCTTTTGGGTCTTCACTCAAGTTCATAACAGGCATGCTGTCCGGTCCTTTGGCAGTCTCTATGGGGGTGCCACAGGGTTCAATTCTCGGGCCGACTCTTTTCTCTGTATATATCAATGATGTTTGTCACGCCTTGGTCTTAGTATTTTGTGTTTTAGATAATTAGTTGGTCAGGCCAGGGTGTGACATGCGTTTATGTTATTGTGTTGTTGTATTGGGGTTTTTGTAGGCATTGGGATTGTGGTTGATTAGGGGTGTGTTTAGTATAGGTTTGGCTGCCTGAGGTGGTTCTCAATCAGAGTCAGGTGATTCTCGTTGTCTCTGATTGGGAACCGTATTTAGGTAGCCTGGGTTTCACTTTGTATTTCGTGGCTGATTGTTCCTGTCTCTGTGTAGTTTCACCAGATAGGCTGTAATTAGGTTTCACGTTCCGTTTTGTTGTTATTTATTTATATCAGTTATTTCATGTACCGCGATTAATTTGTTTCATTAAAAAACATGAGTAACCAACACGCTGCATTTCGGTCCGACTCTCATTCAACAAACGAAGAACGCCATTACAATGTTGCTCTTGCTGCAGGCGATTCCCTGATCCACCTCTACGCAGACGACACCATTCTATATACTTCCGGCCCGTCCTTGGACACTGTGCTATCTAACATCCAAACAAGCTTCAATGCCATACAACACTCCTTCCGTGGCCTCCAACTGCTCTTAAACGCTAGTAAAACCAAATGTATGCTTTTTAACCGTTCGCTGCCTGCACCTGCACGCCTGACTAGTATCACCACCCTGGATGGTTCCGACCTTGAATATGTGGACATCTATAAGTACCTAGGTTTCTGGCTTGACTGTAAACTCTCCTTCCAGACTCATATCAAACATCTCCAATCGAAAATCAAATCCCAGAATCGGCTTTCTATTCCGCAACAAAGCCTCCTTCACTCATGCCACCAAATTTACCCTAGTAAAACTGACTATCCTACCGATCCTCGACTTCGGCGACGTCATCTACAAAATAGCTTCCAACACTCTACTCAGCAAACTGGATGCAGTTTATCACAGTGCCATCCGTTTTGTCACTAAAGCACCTTATACCACCCACCACTGCGACTTGTACGCTCTAGTCGGCTGGCCCTCGCTCCATATTCGTCGCCAGACCCACTGGTTCCAGGTCATCTACAAGTCCATGCTAGGTAAAGCTCCCCCTTATCTCAGTTCCCTGGTCACGATGGCAACACCCACCCGTAGCACGCGCTCCAGCAGGTGTATCTCACTGATCATCCCTAAAGCCAACACCTCATTTTGCCGCCTTTCGTTCCAGTTTTCTGCTGCCTGTGACTGGAACGAATTGCAGAAATCGCTGAAGTAGGAGACTTTTATCTCCCTCACCAACTTCAAACATCTGCTATCTGAGCAGCTAACCGATCGCTGCAGCTGTACATAGTCTTATCGGTAAATAGCCCACCCAATTTTACCTACCTCATCCCATACTGTTTTTATTTATTTACTTCTCTGCTCTTTTGCACATCAATATCTCTACCTGTACATGACCATCTGATCATTTATCACCCCAGTGTTAATCTGCAAAATTGTAATTATTTGCCTACCTCCTCATGCCTTTTGCACACAATGTATATAGACCCTTTTTTTCTACTGTGTTATTGACTTGTTTATTGTTTACTCAATGTGTAACTCTGTGTTGTCTGTTCACACTGCTATGCTTTATCTTGGCCAGGTCGCAGTTGCAAATGAGAACTTGTTCTCAACTAGCCTACCTGGTTAAATAAAGGTGAAATAAAAAATAAAAAATAAAAAAACAGACCAAGAGATGCACTGCCCAGCTAGGTTAGCAAGACAGACAGACAGACTAGAGAGAGATACACTGCAACTTAACGTTACTGTTATTTGCTGTCATCAAACTTGGAGAGGAAAGAACACAGGTTTCCCTGATTGCTGTTCCCGGAAATTCACTCTTATGGTGTTTAGTTTTTCTCTTTTCATGACCAGAAGGAGAGTACCGCTTCATCCTCGCATTGAAGTTGTAAACATTGATACCTGCTTTGACACGAGGAGGAGGTGTGTCCCTTGCGTAATTTGCTGGGCCCTACGCAACTTGCGTAGTGAGCGTTTAGGGCCGCCTGGCTCTGGAGACTATAACACAGTGTTAGATACCTCAAAAAATCTATCTACAAACTGTCATCACCATACCCGTAACGAGATCACAAATACTATGGACACATTAGAAATAGTGGATATTTGGAGACTAAAAAACCCTGACCTAGTGAGATATATAGTACATGGAGGAGACTTAATTAAGCTCGTCATCTTGACTACTTTCGTTTCTCTTTCTGTGTTGCGTCAAAGGTTAAAAAAGTATTGAAAGGAGACAGAATGAGATCGGACCATCATCTAATTGGTCTTCACAAAAGCTCTTACAGAATTTCCTCTTGGACGGGGATATTGTGAAATGTATCAGTCTACTGGAAGACAATTTGTTCTTAATTAAGACAAAATAATTTATAACTGCATTTTCTCCAGTATCCCCTTATTGTTTGGGACAGCTTTAAATGTACCTTCAGAGGTCATTCAATTCAATATTCATCAGTAAAAAAAGCAGTTTAAAGAGAATTCTAACAAGTGAAAAACGGTACAACAGAATGACAAAAAAATGGAGGAACTTATTCAAGAAGGATCTAATGTAATATATTACAAAAATAAAGCAAACTGGATGGAATATGGAGTATCATTTAATACTCTGAGCGTGGCTGAGGTGCACCCATGACTAGCTCAGAAACCAGATTGCACAGCAGAGAAGGTATGGTGGAATTCAAAATGGTCAGTGATCTGTTTATTAACTTGGCTTTCGAAGACTTTAGAAAGGCAGGACAGGATGGATATTGGTCTGTAACAGTTTGGGTCTAGAGTGTCACCCCCTTTGAAGGGAGGATGACAGCATCAGCTTTCCAATCTTTAGGGATCTCGGACAATAAGAAAGAGAGATTGAAGAGACTGGTAAAGGGGTTGCAACAATGGCGGCGGATCATTTTAAAAAGAGAGGGTCCAGCTGATTTGTATGGGTCCAGGTTTTGCAGCTCTTTCAGAACATCTGCTATCTGGATTTGGGCGAAGGAGAAACTGGGGAGGTTTGGGCAAGTTGCTGCGGGGGGTACGGAGCTGTTGGCCGGGGTTGGGGTAGCCAGGAGGATAGCATTGCTTATTGCAAAGTTCTGTTTGAAAAAGCTAGCCTTTGCTTTCCTGACTGACTGCCTGTATTGGTTCCTGACTTCCCTGAAAAGTTGCATATAGCGGGGACTATTCGATGCTAGTACATTCCGCCACAGGATGTTTTTGTGCTGGTCGAGGGCAGTCAGGTATGGAGTGAATCAAGTGCTATATCTGTTCTTGTAACGACGTTCTTCGTTTGCTCGAACGAGAGCCGGACCGAAATCAGCGTGTTGGTTACTCATGTTTTTAACCTTCTTGATACTCCCCACCCGGATCCCCGGGATCGTGAATAAAGCCTCAGGCTCATTAGCATAACGCAACGTTAACGATTTCTGAAAATCGCAAATAAAATGAAAATAATGCACCTGCTCTCAAGCTTAGCCTTTTCTTAACAACACTGTCATCTCAGATTTTCAAAATATGCTTTTGAACCATAGCAAATCACTAATTTGTGTAAGAGTATGCTAAGCTAGCTTAGCATTTTGAGTAGCATTTAGCACGCAACATTTTCACAAAAACCAGATAACCAAATAAATAAAATCATTTACCTTTGAAGAGCTTCGGATGTTTTCAATGAGGAGACTCTCAGTTACATAGCAAATGTTCAGTTTTTCCTGAAAGAATCTTTGTGTAGGAGAAATCGCTCCGTTTTGTACATCACATTTGGCTACCGAAACGAACCGAAAATTCAGTCACCAAAACGTCAAACTTTTTCCGAATTAACTCCATAATATCGACCGAAACATGGCAAACGTTGTTTGGAATCAATCCTCAAGGTGTTTTTTCACATATCTCTTCATTGATATGCAGTTCGTGGAAGCCTGCTTTCCCTCAGAATCGCATGGAAAAATACCAGCAGCTGAAAAAGACGCACCAATTTCGACGGAGGACACCGGGCGGACACCTGGAAAATGTAGTCTCTTATGGTCAATCTTCCAATGATATGCCTACAAATACGTCACAATGCTGCAGACACCTTGGGGAAACGACAGAAAGGGCAGGCTCATTCCTCTCGCATTCACAGCCATATAAGGAGACAATGGAAAACGGAGTCTCAAAAATCCGGCTGGTTTCCTGGATGCCGTTTCATCTTGGTTTTGCCTGTAGCTCCCGTTCTAGGGCACCCACAGAGAATATCTTTGCAGTTCTGGAAACGTCAGAGTGTTTTCTTTCCAAAGCTATCAATTACATGCATTGTCCAGCATCTTTTTGTGACAAAATATTGCGCTTAAAACGGGCACGTCTTTTTATCCAAAAATGAAATAGCGCCCCCATAGCATCAAGGGTTTTAATAGACAAATGACGATACATGAAATAACAAAAACAACAAACGGAACGTGAAAAACCTATACAGCCTGTCTGGTGAACACTAACACAGAGACAGGAACAATCACCCACGAAATACAAAGTGAAAACCCAGGCTACCTAAATACGGTTCCCAATCAGAGACAACGAGAATCACCTGACTCTGATTGAGAACCGCCTCAGGCAGCCAAACCTATGCAACACACACCCCTAATCAGCCACAATCCCAATAACTAAAAAACCCCACTAAGAATTACAACAAACAATAAACCCATGTCACACCCTGGCCTGACCAACTAATTAACTAAAACACAAAATACTAAGACCAAGGCATGACAGAACCTCCCCCTAAGGTGCGGACTCCCGAACGCACCTCAAAACCATAGGGAGGGTCCGGGTGGGCGTCTGTCCATGGTGGCGGTTCCGGTTCGGGACGTGGACCCCACTCCATAAATGTCATAGTTCCTCCCCTTCGCGTCCTGGGATGATCCACCCTCGCCGCCGACCATGGCCGAATAGTCCTCACCCAGAACCCCACTGAACTGAGGAGCAGCTCATGACTGAGGGGCAGCTCGGGACTTAGGCAGCTCGGGACTGAGGGGCAGCTCGGGACTGAGGGGCAGCTCGGGACTGAGGGGCAGCTCGGGACTGAGGGGCAGCTCGGGACTGAGAGGCAGCCCAATACTGAGAGGAAGCCAAGTACTGAGAAGAAGCCCAGTACTGAGAAGAAGCCCAGTACTGAGATGAAGCCCAGCCAGGCAGTTGAATCCGGCAGATCCTGGCTGACTGGCGGATCCTGGCTGACTATCAGATCTGGCAGATCCTGGCTGACTGGCGGATCCTGGCTGACTGGCGGATCCTGGCTGACTGGCGGATCCTGGCCGACTGGCGGATCCTGGCTGACTAGCAGATCTGGCAGATCCTGGCTGACTGGCGGATGCTGGCCGACTGGCAGATCCTGGCCGACTGGCGGATCCTGGCTGACTAGCAGATCTGGCAGAGTCCTGGCTGACTGGCGGATCCTGGCTGACTGGCGGATCTGGAAGAGTCTGGTTGACTGGCAGATCTGGAAGAGTCTGGCTGACTGGCAGATCTGGAAGAGTCTGGCTGACTGGCAGATCTGGAAGAGTCTGGCTGACTAGCAGATCTGGAAGAGTCTGGCTGACTGGCAGATCTGGAAGAGTCTGGCTGACTGGCAGATCTGGAAGAGTCTGGCTGACTGGCAGATCTGGAAGAGTCTGGCTGACTGGCAGATCTGGAAGAGTCTGGCTGACTGACGGCTCTGGCTGCTTCATGCTGACTGACGACTCTGGCTGCTCCATGCTGACTGGCGGCTCTGGCTGCTCCATGCTGACTGGCGGCTCTGGCTGCTCCATGCAGATTGACAGCTCTGGCGGCTTCTTGCAGACTGACAGCTCTGACTGTTCCATGCAGACTAACAGCTTTGGCAGCTCCTTGCCGACTGGCAGCTCCTTGCAGACTGGCAGCTCCTTGCAGACTGGCTGCTCCTTGCAGACTGACAGCTCTGGCTGCTCCAAGCAGACTGACAGCTCTGGCTGCCCCATGCAGACTGGCAGCTCTAGCTGCTCCATGCAGACTGGCAGCTCTAGCTGCTCCATACAGGCAGGAGGCTCCGGCAGCGCTGTAGAGGAGGAAGGCTCTAGAAATGCTGAACAGGCGGGAGACTCCGACAGCGCAGGAGAGGGAGAAAGCGCTGGCTGCGCTGAACAGGCGAGGCGCACTGAAGGCCTGATGCGTGGTGCTGGCACTGGTGGTATTGGGCCGAGGACACGCACAGGAAGCCTAGTGCGGGGAGCTGCTACCGGAGGGCTGGGGTGTGGAGGTGGTACTGGATAGAGGACACGCACAGGAAGCCTGGTGCGGGGAGCTACCATCGGAGGACTGGTGTGTGAAGGTGGCACAGGATGGACTGGACCGTGAAGGTGTACTGGAGAGCCTGAGAGCAGGACTGGCACAGGACGTGCAAGGCTAGGTAGGTACACAGGAGGCCTAGTGCGTGAGGCTGGCACATTTTTCACCAGCCGACTAACACGCACCTCAGGACTAGTATGGAGCGCTGACCCAGGTGCCATTAAATCCCGACACGCTCCGTCGGACGAATCTTGATACCTAAAGCACCAAACTAGCAACTCCCTCATTACTTTCTCCTCCAATTTCCCCATTAACTCCTTCACAGTCTCTGCTTCGCTCACCTCCAACACCGGTTCTGGTCTCCTCCTTGGCTCTTCACGATAAACAGGGAGAGTTGGCTCAGGTCTGTCTCCTGACTCAGCCACTCCCCTCTGAGCCCCCCCAAGAAATTTTTGGGGCTTCGCTCTGCGCCGCCGTGTCTTTCTTTTCGACTCCATTCTCCTATAGCCCTCTTCGCACTGCTCCAGCGAATCCCAGGCGGGCTCCGGCACTCTCTCTGGGTCGGCCGCCCACCTGTCTATTTCTTCCCACGTCAGTATAGTCCATACTGTACTCCTCTTTGGGCTGCTCCTGTTTCCTCTTCTCCTGCTGCACCTTTGGGCGGCTACACTCCCCTGGTTTAGCCCAGGGTCCTCTCCCGTCAAGGATTTCCTCCCATGTCCAGAAATCCTTAATACGTAGCTCCTCTTTGGGCTGCTCCTGCCTGTTGACACGCTGCTCGGTCCGTGTGTGGTGGGTGATTCTGTAACGACGTTCTTCGTTTGTCGAAGAGAGTCGGACCGAAATGCAGCGTGTTGGTTACTCATGTTTTTAATAGAACAAATGACGATACATGAAATAACAAAAAAACAACAAACGGAACGTGAAAAACCTATACAGCCTATCTGGTGAACACTAACACGGAGACAGGAACAATCACCCACGAAATACAAAGTGAAACCCAGGCTACCTAAATACGGTTCCCAATCAGAGACAACAAGAATCACCTGACTCTGATTGAGAACCGCCTCAGGCAGCCAAACCTATGCAACACACACCCCTAATCAGCCACAATCCCAATAACTAAAAAACCCCACTAAGAATTACAACAAACAATAAACCCATGTCACACCCTGGCCTGACCAACTAATTAACTAAAACACAAAATACTAAGACCAAGGCGTGACAGTTCTTAGTTCTACATTTTTTGAAAGTTGCATGCTAATTTAAGATGGGTGAGAAGAATTACTTTTAAAGAATGACCAGGCTCTACTGATGGGATGAGGTCAATATCCTTCCAAGGATACCCGGTCCAGGTCGATTAGAAAGGCCTGATTGCAGAAGTGTTTTAGGGAGCGTTTGACAGTGATGAGGGGTGATTCTTCTGGAGAGATTGATTTTTTTAAATTAGAAGCTCTAATTGTTTGGGCATAGACCTGGAAAAAGTATGACAGAACTTTGCATGCTATCTCGGCAGTAGATTACAACTCCTCCCCCTTTGGCAGTTCTATCTTGAAGGAAAATGTTGTAATTGGGGATTGAAATCTCCAAAATTGTGACGGTGGCCTTCCTATGCCAGAATTCAGACACAGCAAGGACATCAGGGTTGGAGGAGTGTGCTAAAGCAGTGAGTAAAACAAACTTAGGGAGGAGGCTTCTGATGTTAACATGCATAAAACCAAGGCTTTTACGGTTACAGAAGTCAACAAATGAAAAGCGCCTGGGGACACGGGGCCTGGGTTAACCTCCACATCACCCAAGGAACAGAGGAGGGAGTAGGATGACAGTCGCAGCGAAAGGCTAGCAAAACTGGTCGTCCTAGTGCGTTGTGCCAAAGAATAAAATTTCTGGGCGTGGTAGGATAGATTCAGGGCGTAATGTGCAGGCGGTATGTGGTAGGGTGCGGGTACAGTGGAGGTTAACCTAGTTATTGGGTGACGATAAGAGAGGTTGCATCTCTGGACGCCCTAGTTATGCTGGGGAGATTACCGCATGTGTGGGAGGTGGGCCAAAAGAGGTATCTACGAGCAGTGTTGAGTGGGACTACTGGGGGCTCTGCAGGGAAACTAAAACAATGATGGCCCCTATCACTAAACAACAGTATACAAGGCATATTGACATTGAGAGAGAGACATAAAGTGAAGCATAAAGCAATCACAGGTGTTGATTGGGAGAGCTAAGACAACAACGGTTAAAGAGAGGTAAAATGGCGATGAATGGGCAGAGAGGGTCAGTTAACTACACACAGAGCCTGAGTTCGGGGCTGGGGCCGACAGATAAACAAAAATAAACAAAATGGAGTGCCGTGATTAGCCAGAAAGTCCATGCAGGCATCAGTTATGTAGCCACGTGGGCATAGGGAC
>NW_027014282.1:5000-13859 GCF_036934945.1 Oncorhynchus masou masou | reverse complement strand
TCATTCCACTAGACAGGATGATCTGTGCCATAAAGCCGGTCATTCCACTTTGTACAGGATGAATGCAGCTTACAAAGCCGGTCATTCCACTAGACAGGATGAACGGTGCCATAAAGTCAGTCATTCCATCATTGTGATGAACGGTGCCATAAAGCCGGGTCATTCCACTAGGCAGGGATGAACGGTGCCATAAAGCCGAGTCATTCCACTAGGACAGGATGAACGGTGTTATAAAGCCGGGTCATTCAGTCACCAGACAGGGATGAACGGTGCCATAAAGCCGGGTCATTCCACTAGACAGGATGAACGGGTGCCATAAAGCCGGTCATTCCACTAGACAGGATGAACGGTGCCATAAAGCCGGGTCATTCCACCAGACAGGATGAACGGTGCCATAAAGCCGGGTCATTCCACTAGACAGGATGAACGGTGCCATAAAGCCGGGTCATTCTTCTAGACAGGATGATCGGTGCCATAAAGCCGGGTCATTCCACTAGACAGGATGAATCCAGCTATAAAGCCAATAGTTCTAGACAGGATGAACGTGCCATAAAGCCGGTCATTCCACTTAGACAGATGATCGCGCCATAAAGCCGGTCATTCCCACTAGACAGATGAACGGTGCCATAAAGCCGGTCATTCTAGACAGGATGAACGGTGCTATAAAGTCGGCTCCACTAGACAGGATGAACGGAAAGCTTTCATAGCCGGTCATTCCACTGTAGACAGGATGAACGGTGCCATAAAGCCGGTCATCTCCACTAGACAGGATGAACGTGCCATAAAGCCGGTCATTCCACTAGACAGGATGAACGGTGCCATAAAGCCGGTCATTCCACTAGACAGGATGAACGGTGCCATAAAGCCGGGTCATTCCAGACAGATGAACGGTGTTATAAAGCCGGGTCATTCCATCAGACAGGATGAACGGTGCCATAAAGTCAATATTCCACTAGACAGGATGAACGGTGCCATAACTAGACAGGATGAACGGTGCCATAAAGGGTCATTCTGTATTGGTGATGAACGGTGCCATAAAGCCGGGTCATTCCACTAGACAGGGATGAACGTGTCATAAAAGCCGGGTCATTCCACTAGAAAGGATGAACGGTGCCATAAAGCCGGTCATTCTAGACAGGATGAACGGTGCCATGTGCCGGGTCATTCCACTAGACAGGATGAACGGTTACAAATGCGCTCAGGCCGTCATTCTATGACAGGATGGAACGGTGCCATAAAGCCGGGTCATTCCACTGACAGATGATCGGTGCCATAAAGCCGGCTGACCAGGAGACCTGATGCCATAAAGCCGGGTCATTCTAGACAGGATGAACGGTGCCATAAAGCCGGTCATTCCACTAGACAGGATGAACGGTGCCATAAAGCATTCGGGTCATTCGTCATTCCATCAGACAGGATGAACGGTGCCATAAAGCCGGGTCATTCCACTAGACAGGATGAACGGTGCCATAAAGCCGGTCATTCCACTAGACAGGATGAACGGTGCCATAAAGCCGGGTCATTCCACGACAGGATGAACGGTGCCATAAAGCCGTCATTCCACTAGACAGATGAACGGTGCCATAAAGCCGTCATTCCACTAGACAGGATGAACGGCATAAAGCCATAACAGCCGGGTCATTCCACTAGACAGGATGAACGGTGCCATAAAGCCGGTCATTCCACTAGACAGGATGAACGGTGCCATAAAGCCGGGTCATTCTAGACAGATGAACGGTGCCATAAAGCCGGGTATTCTAGACAGGATGAACGGTGTCATAAAGCCGGTCATTCCACTAGACAGGATGAACGGTGCCATAAAGCCGGTCATTCTAGACAGGATGAACGGTGCCATAAAGCTGGTCATTCCACTAGACAGGATGAACGGTGCCATAAAGCCAGGTCACTAGACAGGATGATCCCGGTCATTCCACTAGACAGGATGAACGATGCCATAAAGCCGGGTCATTCCACTAGACAGGATGAACGGTGCCATAAAGCCGGGTCAATCCACTAGACAGGATGAACGGTGCCATAAAGCCGGGTCATTCAACTAGACAGGATGAACGGTGTTATAAAGCCGGGTCATTCCACTAGACAGGATGAACGGTGCCATAAAGCCGGGTCATTCTAGACAGGATGAACGGTGCCATAAAGCCGGGTCATTCTAGACAGGATGAACGGTGCCATAAAGCCGGGTCATTCCACTAGACAGGATGAACGGTGCCATAAAGCCGGGTCATTCCACTAGACAGGATGAACGGTGCCATAAAGCCGGGTCATTCAACTAGACAGGATGATCGGTGCCATAAAGCCGGGTCATTCCACTAGACAGGATGATCGGTGCCATAAAGCGTCATTCCACTAGACAGGATGAACGGTGCCATAAAGCCGGGTCATTCAACTAGACAGGATGAGCGGTGCCATAAAAAGCCGGGTCATTCCACTAGACAGGATGAATGGTGCCATAAAGCCGGGTCATTCCACTAGACAGGATGAACGGTGCCATAAAGCCGGGTCATTCTAGACAGGATGAACGGTGCCATAAAGCCGGGTCATTCCACTAGACAGGATGATCGGTGCCATAAAGCCGGGTCATTCCACTAGACAGGATGAGCGGTGCCATAAAGCCGGGTCATTCTAGACAGGATGAACGGTGCCATAAAGGATGATCGGGTCATTCCACTAGACAGGATGAACGGTGCCATAAAGCCGGGTCATTCTAGACAGGATGATCGGTGCCATAAAGCCGGGTCATTCCACTAGACAGGATGAACGGTGCCATAAAGCCGGTCATTCCACTAGACAGGATGAACGGTGTTATAAAGATGAACGGTGTTATAAAGCCGGGTCATTCTAGACAGGATGATCGGTGTCATAAAGCCGGGTCATTCCACTAGACAGGATGAACGGTGCCATAAAGCCGGGTCATTCCACTAGACCAGGATGAACGGTGCCATAAAGCCGGGTCATTCTAGACAGGATGAACGGTGTCATAAAGCCGGGTCATTCCACTAGACAGGATGAACGGTGCCATAAAGCCGGGTCATTCCACTAGACAGGATGAACGGTGCCATCGGTGCCATAAAGCCGGGTCATTCCACTAGACCAGGATGAACGGTGTCATAAAGCCGGGTCATTCCACTAGACCAGGATGAACGGTGCCATAAAGCCGGGTCATTCTAGACAGGATGAACGGTGCCATAATGCCGGGTCATTCTAGACAGGATGAACGATTGCCATAAAGCCGGGTCATTCCACTAGACAGGATGAACGGTGCCATAAAGCCGGGTCATTCCACTAGACCAGGATGAACGGTGCCATAAAGCCGTGTCATTCCACTAGACAGGATGAACGGTGCCATAAAGCCGGGTCATTCCACTAGACCAGGATGAACGGTGCCATAAAGCCGGGTCATTCTAGACAGGATGAACGGTGCCATAAAGCCGGGTCATTCTAGACAGGATGAACGGTGCCATAAAGCCGGGTCATTCCACTAGACAGGATGAACGGTGCCATAAAGCCGGGTCATTCCACGAGACAGAATGATCGGTGCCATAAAGCCGGGTCATTCTTGCCACGATGAACGGTGACAGACAGGTATTATATGATTGAGGCCTGTGCTACTCAGAGTTCTGTAATTTTGAGTTAGGCGTTTGATTTTTACTTTCAGTTATTGTCCAGTTTATGTTCCCATAGTGCTCTAGTAAAAAAAAGTAGTGTACTCTATTAGGAATAGGGTGTTATTATGGACATAGTCCTAATCTGTTCCTCACTGATACCTCCACCTCCTGAACCCTCCTGAACACTGTCTGGTCCATTCACTATAGTAGGCTGGTCTACTTCAAACCATCTCTCTGCGTAACAAAATGGCACCCTATTCCCTATATAGTGCACTACTTGTGACCAGATCTCAGGGCTCTGGTCAAAAGTAGTGCACTGAATAGAGAATAGGGTGCCATCAGAGAGGCACACGCCAGCGCCCCTCAGCCAATGAATCCCGGTTTGTTATGATTAATTACCATTGAAAGGACCCTTACTAGTGTTGGGGGTATTTCTGAGCTGGTATTCATACAGTATGTCATCTATAATAATTAATAATAATAATAAAGCAATAATTGTAATGATAAAAGGTAGTTATGCTACATTTTTATTAACAAATATTTTATATTTTAAAGTTTTAAAGTGCATTCACAGATAGTAAATAGTACACAGAACATCAGAAAGGACAGTTAAACTAGCAGGAACAGTGGAAAGTGTGTCAGAGATTAAAATAAATTAGACATCTTTCAGTTATTGGCAGGTCAGTAAAAGAGTCTTTAACATATCAAAGAGAAAGTCCATAGTAACGTCATCATAGCAACGGCAACGTCCATAGCAACGTCTTCCTCTTCACTTTACCCCAAAATGCTAGATGGCCATAGCCTGTAAAGAGAGACAACAGTGCCACCTTGTGTTCTCTGTTTTGCGTTGCACATCCTGAATCCACAGATAGTGGCTGTGTTTCACTGGCGTGAAGTGACTCCATTATGTCCTCTCCTTCATCTCAGCTGAAGGGACCAGTCCTGAAAGGTCAAACATCAGACTCCTTTTTAACTGTTCAGGTCGTTCAGGTCATTCAGGTCATTCAGGTCATTCAGGTCATTCAGGTCGTTCAGGTCATTCAGGTCGTTCAGGTCGTTCAGGTCGTTCAGGTCATTCAGGTCATTCAGGTCATTCAGGTCATTCAGGTCGTTCAGGTCATTCAGGTCGTTCAGGTCGTTCAGGTCGTTCAGGTCGTTCAGGTCGTTCAGGTCATTCAGGTCGTTCAGGTCGTTCAGGTCGTTCAGGTCGTTCAGGTCATTCAGAGTGGTGCAGGAAACGAGGCTCAGAGCTGTAGGAAGTTCCTAACTCTCACCATGTTGTCTGGCGTCTCTGTTTCTCTCTCCTGTCCCGTGTTTCCATCCACCTCATCTGCCTGTAGACTCCTCCCTCTGGGATGGCAGACAGTATAATACAGGAGCAGACAGACCAGCCCTAGAACGGTCCCTCCAAATATCAGCAGAGTCACCGGCCAAAAGTACTCAGTAGCGTTAACCTCTGGCCTCACCAGAACCAGCAGCAAAGGACCAGAGAGGTTCACTAACGCAAAGAGAACGTAGTACACAGCCATCGGCCATCTGGTATCCTGTCCTTTCACGTTAAAGAAGGTGAATATGAGGACGACTCCCACGACGATCCGATAGAGCCTCTCTAGACCTTTAGACGTGCAGAAGTCAGTACGGACCCAATGGGCCCAGAGGGTTCCGGCCAGCCAGACGACAGCCATCCCCAGGGTACTGTAGGGGCTGAGGACGAGGAAGAGGCTGAGGCTGAGGATGTGAGCGGTGATGGTCAAGAGCTTGTACAGGAGGTAAACGAAGGTAGGAAGGCCAGAAGGCATCTCTTGGACCTGGGGATGTTATATTCATTATTATATATATATATATATGATAAATTGATTATGATATTATGTATTATTATATTATATATTATTATTATATTACCTGGGGTAAGGATCGACGGAGACACCGACGGTAGTCCACTATAGCCCAGGCGATGTTGATGAATGAGCCCACCATGCAGATGCCTGGACAGGGGGAGACGAGACACACATTAGAGAAGGATCTTGACAGACAGACATGTGACAGACAGACACGTGAGAGACAGACATGTGAGAGTCAAGTTGTGGCAGTGGCTGCAGTCTCTCTCTCTCTCGGTTGCTCTCTCTAACAGTCTCAGTCTCTGTCTCTGTCTCTCTCTCTCTCTCTCTCTGTCTCTGTCTCTCTCTCTCTCTCTCTCTGTCTCTGTCTCTCTCTCTGTCTCTCTCTCGGTTGCTCTCTCTAACAGTCTCAGTCTCAGTCTCTCTCTCTCTCTCTCTCTCTTTCTCTCTCTCTCTCTCTCTCTCTCTCTCTGTCTCTGTCTCCCTGTCTCTCTCTCTCTCTCTCTGTCTCTGTCTCCTGTCTCTCTCTCTCTCTCGTTCTCTCTCTCTCTCTCTGTCTCTGTCTCCCTGTCTCTCTCTCTCTCTCTCTCTCTCTCTCTCTCTCTCTCTCTGTCTCTGTCTCTGTCTCTGTCTCCCTGTCTCTCTCTCTCTCTCTCTTTCTCTCTCTCTCTCTCTCTGTCTCTGTCTCCCTGTCTCTCTCTCTCTCTCTCTGTCTCTGTCTCCCTGTCTCTCTCTCTCTCTCTCTCTCTCTCTCTCTGTCTCTGTCTCTGTCTCTGTCTCCCTGTCTCTCTCTCTCTCTCTCGTTCTCTCTCTCTCTCTCTCTCTCTCTCTGTCTCCCTGTCTCTCTCTCTCTCTCTCTCTCTCTCTCTCTCTCTCTCTGTCTCTGTCTCTGTCTCTGTCTCCCTGTCTCTCTCTCTCTCTTTTCTCTCTCTCTCTCTCTCTGTCTCTGTCTCCCTGTCTCTCTCTCTCTCTTCTCTCTCTCTCTCTCTCTCTCTCTCTCTCTGTCTCTGTCTCCCTGTCTCTCTCTCTGTCTCCCTGTCTCTCTCTCTCTCTCTCTCTCTCTCTCTCTCTCGCTCTCTCTCTCTCTCTAACACTCACAGTCTCTCTCTTTCTCTCTCTCTCTCTCTTGGTTGCTCTCTCTAACACACATACAGTCTCTCTCTCAATTAAATTAAATTAAATTAAATTTGCTTTATTGGCATGACGTAACAATGTACATATTGCCAAAGCTTATTTTGGATATTAACAATATAAAAATTAATAAAATTAAATTCAAATTGTCAACGGGACAACAGTAACAACAATAACCAAGGGTCACAATAACCATACATTGAAAAGTAACAAGAAACATACAGTAGAGGACATGTGCAGGTGTATTGGTCTGTCAGACACTGTCCCTCGTCTTATGTCAGGCAGCAATGTAGTGTGCTGCCAACCCACAGCTCTCTGCGTCCTCCCCCAACAGGACGGGTAGCCTACTCTCATCAGAGAGGTCTTTGAAACCTTGAATAAGGGTTTCAAATTTGGGGAAATGACACTCTCTAATTGTTTTATATTGTTGACATTTTGTCAGGAAATGCAGCTCCGTCTCAGGTTCTGCTGTTGGGCAGTGGTTGCACAGCCTCTCCTCTACAGGGAGCCAGGTTCTGCTGTGGTGCAGTGGTTGCACAGCCTCTCCTCTACAGGGAGCCAGGTTCTGCTGTGGTGCAGTGGTTGCACAGCCTTTCCTCTACAGGGAGCCAGGTTCTGCTGTGGTGCAGTGGTTGCACAGCCTTTCCTCTACAGGGAGCCAGGTTCTGCTGTGGTGCAGTGGTTGCACAGCCTTTCCTCTACAGGGAGCCAGGTTCTGCTGTGGTTCAGTGGTTGCACAGCCTTTCCTCTACAGGGAGCCAGGTTTTCCTGTGTCTACCCTTCTCAATGGCAAGGCTGTGCCTACTGAGCCTGTACTTTGTCAAGGTTTTTCTAAGGGTTTGATCAGTAACCACGGTGTACTGTCGATTAAGGGCCAGATAGCACTGCATTTTGCTTTGTGCTTGTGTTTCCCAATAAGCAATATAGTTTTGTTTTGACTGTGTTGTAATTTGGTTTATCCTGATTGATTGGATCTTCTGGTCCTGAGGCTTCAGTGTGTTAGTAGAACAAATGTGTGAACTCAGGACCAGCTGGATGAGGGGACTCTTTTCCTTGCTCAGCTCTTGGCATTGCAGGGCTTGGTAATGATATGAGAGGGGGTCACTGTATTTTAGATGTTTCCAAAACTTAATTGTTCTTTTTTTGATTTTTTATTATAGATGGATATTGGCCTAATTCTGCCCTGCATGCATTGTTTGTAGTTTTCCTCTGGACATGTAGGAGAATCTTACAGAACTCTGCATGCAAGGTTTCAATGGGGTGTTTGTCCCATTTGATGACATCTTGTTTGCAAGTGGACCCCACACCTCGCTGCCATAAAGTGCAATTGGTTCAATGACACATTCCATTAGTTTTAGCTTTAGTTTTGTAATAGGTATTTCAATTTGAATTAGCTTTTTAATGGCGTAGTTTGCCCTGCGTGCCTTCTCTCTCAGCTCATTCACTGCCTCATTAAGGTGTCCAGTTGAGCTTATTTTTAAACCTAAGTAATTGTAGTGTGTACAGTACTCTCTATATTTAAACTTCAGTGATTATAGTGTGTACAGTACTCTATATATTTAAACCTCAGTAATTCTAGTGTGTACAGTACTTGTGTACAGTACTGTACTTACAGTCTAATTCCCTGAGATCTGGATCTTCTGGAAAATCATTATTTTAGTCTTTTTGGGGTTTACTGCCAGGGCCCAGGTCTGGCAGTACTGCTCTAGCAGGTCCAGGCTCTGCTGTAGGCCATGTGCTGTGGGTGACAGCAGGCATAGGTCATCTGCAAAGAGTAGGCATTTAACTTCTGCATTGTGGAGACGAACACCAGGGGCTGAGGATTTTTCTAGAATAGTGGCCAATTCATTGATGTAAATATTGAAGAGTGCAGGGCTCGGATTGCAACCCTGGCGAAGGCCCCGTCCCTGGTTAAAGAATTCTGTTATTTTCTTACCAATTTTAATTCTGTACGTATTTCCAGTATACATTGATTTAATTATGTCATATGTGTTACCCCCTACACCACTTTGTAGAACAGTCCTGTATGCCAAATAGAATCAAATGCTTTTTGGAAGTCGATAAAGCGAGCGTATGTTTTGGTATTATTTTGGTGGACATGTTTATCTATCAGGGTGTGTAGGGTGTAAATATGATCAGGCATGTGATGTTTTGGTATAAATCCAATTAGGCTTTTACTCAAGACATTGTGCTTATTAAGGAAGTTTATAACTCTTACATTTATAATACTAGAGAAAACCTTCCCCAGGTTACCGTTAACACAAATG
>NW_027014282.1:0-2500 GCF_036934945.1 Oncorhynchus masou masou | reverse complement strand
GCTAGAGAAGACAGAACAGGTAGAGAAGACAGAACAGGTAGGGTAGACAGAACAGGTAGAGAAGACAGAACAGGTAGAGAAGACAGAACAGGTAGAGAAGACAGAACAGGTAGAGAAGACAGAACAGGTAGAGAAGAGAAGAAGAACAGGTAGAGAAGACAGAGAGAAGACAGGGTAGAGAAGACAGAACAGGTAGAGAAGAAGAACAGGTAGAGAAGACAGAACAGGTAGAGAAGACAGAACAGGCAGAGAAGACAGAACAGGTAGGACAGAACAGGTAGAGAAGACAGAACAGGTAGAGTAGACAGAACAGGTAGAGAAGACAGAACAGGTAAGACAGAACAGGTAGAGAAGACAGAACAGGTAGAGAAGACAGAACAGGTAGAGAAGACAGAACAGGTAGGGTAGACAGAACAGGTAGAGAAGACAGAACAGGTAGAGAAGACAGAACAGGTAGAGAAGACAGAACAGGTAGAGAAGACAGAACAGGTAGAGAAGACAGAACAGGTAGAGAAGACAGAACAGGTAGGGTAGACAGAACAGGTAGAGAAGACAGAACAGGTAGAGGTAGACAGAACAGGTAGAGAAGACAGAACAGGTAGAGAAGACAGAACAGGTAGAGAAGACAGAACAGGTAGGTAGACAGAACAGGTAGGGTAGACAGAACAGGTAGAAGACAGACAGGGTAACAGAACAGTAGGGTAGACAGAACAGGTAGAGAAGACAGAACAGGTAGAGAAGACAGAACAGGTAGAGAAGACAGAACAGTAAATAACAGGTAGAGAAGACAGAACAGGTAAATACAGGGGGTAGACAGAACAGGTAGAACAGACAGAGAGAAGACAGAACAGAACAGGTAGAGAAGACAGAACAGGTAGGGTAGACAGAACATGTAGAGAAGACAGAACAGGTAGAGAAGACAGAACAGGTAGAGAAGACAGAACAGGTAGAGAAGACAGAACAGGTAGAGAAGACAGAACAGGTAGAGAAGACAGAACAGGTAGAGAAGACAGAACAGGTAGAGTAGACAGAACAGGTAGAGAAGACAGAACAGGTAGAGAAGACAGAACAGGTAGAGAAGACAGAACAGGTAGAGAAGACAGAACAGGTAGAGTAGACAGAACAGGTAGAGAAGACAGAACAGGTAGGGTAGACAGAACAGGTAGAGTAGACAGAACAGGTAGAGAAGACAGAACAGGTAGAGAAGACAGAACCGGTAGGGTAGACAGAACAGGTAGAGAAGACAGAACAGGTAGAGAAGACAGAACAGGTAGAGAAGGAAGAACAGGTAGAGAAGACAGAACAGGTAGACAGAACAGGTAGAGAAGACAGAACAGGTAGAGAAGACAGAACAGGTAGAGGAAGACAGAACAGGTAGAGAAGACAGAACAGGTAGGGACAGAACAGGTAGACAGACAGAACAGGTAGAGAAGACAGAACAGGTAGAGAAGACAGAACAGGTAGAGAAGACAGAACAGGTAGGGTAGACAGAACAGGTAGAGAAGACAGAACAGGTAAATACAGGTAGGGTAGACAGAACAGGTAGGGTAGACAGAACAGGTAGAGAAGACAGAACAGCTAGAGAAGACAGTCCAGGTAGGGTAGACAGAACAGGTAGAGAAGACAGAACAGGTAAGGAAGACAGAACAGGTAGAGAAGAACAGGTAGGGTAGACAGGTAACAGAACAGGTAGAGAAGACAGAACAGGTAGAGAAGACAGAACAGTAGAGAAGACAGAACAGGTAGAGAAGACAGAACAGGTAGGGTAGACAGAACAGGTAGAGAAGACAGAACAGGTAGAGAAGACAGAAACAGGTAGAGAAGACAGAACAGGTAGAGAAGACAGAACAGGTAGGGAAGACAGAAACAGGTAGAGAAGACAGAACAGGTAGAGAAGACAGAACAGGTAGGGTAGACAGAACAGGTAGAGAAGACAGAACAGGTAGAGAAGACAGAACAGGTAGAGAAGACAGAACAGGTAGAAGACAGAACAGGTAGAGTAGACAGAACAGGTAGAGAAGACAGAACAGAACAGGTAGGGTAGACAGAACAGGTAGAGTAGACAGAACAGGTAGAGAAGACAGAACAGGTAGAGAAGACAGAACAGGTAGAGAAGACAGAACAGGTAGGGTAGACAGAACAGGTAGAGAAGACAGAACAGGTAGAGAAGACAGAACAGGTAGAGAAGACAGAACAGGTAGAAGACAGAACAGGTAGAGAAGACAGAACAGGTAGGGTAGACAGAACAGGTAGAGAAGACAGAACAGGTAGAGAAGACAGAACAGGTAGAGAAGATAGAACAGGTAGAGAAGACAGAACAGGTAGGGTAGACAGAACAGGTAGAGAAGACAGAACAGGTAGAGAAGACAGAACAGGTAGAGAAGACAGAACAGGTAGAAGACAGAACAGGTAGAGAAGACAGAACAGGTAGAGAAGACAGAACAGGTAGAAGACAGAGACAGGTAGGGTAGACAGAACAGGTAGAGTGACAGAACAGGTA
>NW_027014281.1:0-13860 GCF_036934945.1 Oncorhynchus masou masou | reverse complement strand
GCTGAGCGGGAACTGTACTTCCTCAGTGGTAGGGAGGCGAGCAGGCCAGAGGTGGATGAACGCAGTGCCCTTGCTTGGGTGTAGGGCCTGATCAGAGCCTGGAGGTACTGCGGTGCCGTTCCCCTCACAGCTCCGTAGGCAAGCACCATGGTCTTGTAGCGGATGCGAGCTTCAACTGGAAGCCAGTGGAGAGAGCAGAGGAGCGGGGTGACGTGAGAGAACTTGGGAAGGTTGAACACCAGACGGGCTGCGGCGTTCTGGATGAGTTGTAGGGTTTAATGGCACAGGCAGGGAGCCCAGCCAACAGCGAGTTGCAGTAATCCAGACGGGAGATGACAAGTGCCTGGATTAGGACCTGCGCCGCTTCCTGTGTGAGGCAGGGTCGTACTCTGCGGATGTTGTAGAGCATGAACCTACAGGAACGGGCCACCGCCATGATGTTGGTTGAGAACGACAGGGTGTTGTCCAGGATCACGCCAAGGTTCTTAGCGCTCTGGGAGGAGGACACAATGGAGTTGTCAACCGTGATGGCGAGATCATGGAACGGGCAGTCCTTCCCCGGGAGGAAGAGCAGCTCCGTCTTGCCGAGGTTCAGCTTGAGGTGGTGATCCGTCATCCACACTGATATGTCTGCCAGACATGCAGAGATGCGATTCGCCACCTGGTCATCAGAAGGGGAAAGGAGAAGATTAATTGTGTGTCGTCTGCATAGCAATGATAGGAGAGACCATGTGAGGTTATGACAGAGCCAAGTGACTTGGTGTATAGCGAGAATAGGAGAGGGCCTAGAACAGAGCCCTGGGGGACACCAGTGGTGAGAGCGCGTGGCGAGGAGACAGATTCTCGCCACGCCACCTGGTAGGAGCGACCTGTCAGGTAGGACGCAATCCAAGCGTGGGCCGCGCCGGAGATGCCCCACTCGGAGAGGTGGAGAGGAGGATCTGATGGTTCACAGTATCGAAGGCAGCCGATAGGTCTAGAAGGATGAGAGCAGAGGAGAGAGAGTTAGCTTTAGCAGTGCGGAGCGCCTCCGTGATACAGAGAAGAGCAGTCTCAGTTGAATGACTAGTCTTGAAACCTGACTGATTTGGATCAAGAAGGTCATTCTGAGAGAGATAGCGGGAGAGCTGGCCAAGGACGGCACGTTCAAGAGTTTTGGAGAGAAAAGAAAGAAGGGATACTGGTCTGTAGTTGTTGACATCGGAGGGATCGAGTGTAGGTTTTTTCAGAAGGGGTGCAACTCTCGCTCTCTTGAAGACGGAAGGGACGTAGCCAGCGGTCAGGGATGAGTTGATGAGCGAGGTGAGGTAAGGGAGAAGGTCTCCGGAAATGGTCTGGAAAAGAGAGGAGGGGATAGGGTCAAGCGGGCAGGTTGTTGGGCGGCCGGCCGTCACAAGAAGCGAGATTTCATCTGGAGAGAGAGGGAGAAAGAGGTCAGAGCACAGGGTAGGGCAGTGTGAGCAGAACCAGCGGTGTCGTTTGACTTAGCAAACGAGGATCGGATGTCGTCGACCTTCTTTTCAAAATGGTTGACGAAGTCATCTGCAGAGAGGGAGGAGGGGGGGAGGGGGAGGATTCAGGGAGGGGGAGGAGAAGGTGGCAAAGAGCTTCCTAGGTTAGAGGCAGATGCTTGGAATTTAGAGTGGTAGAAAGTGGCTTTAGCAGCAGAGACAGAGGAGGAAAATGTAGAGAGGAGGGAGTGAAAGGATGCCAGGTCCGCAGGGGGAGGGCGAGTTTTCCTCCATTTCCGCTCGGCTGCCCGGAGCTCTGTTCTGTGAGCTGCGCAGTGAGTCGTCGAGCCACGGAGCGGGAGGGGAGGACCCTGGGAGCCGGCCTGGAGGATAGGGGACATAGAGAGTCAAAGGATGCAGAAGGGAAGAGAGGAGGGTTGAGGAGGCAGAATCAGGAGATAGGTTGGAGAAGGTATGAGCAGAGGGAAGAGATGATAGGATGGAAGAGGAGAGAGAGTAGCGGGGAGAGAGAGCGAAGGTTGGGACGGCGCGATACCATCCGAGTAGGGGCAGTGTGGGAAGTGTTGGATGGGAGCGAGAGGAAAAGGATACAAGGTAGTGGTCGGAGACTTGGAGGAGTTGCAATGAGGTTAGTGGAAGAACAGCATCTAGTAAAGATGAGGTCGAGCGTATTGCCTGCCTTGTGAGTAGGGGGGAAGGTGGAGGTGAGGTCAAAAGAGAGAGGAGGAAAGAAGGAGACAGAGAGGAATGAGTCAAAGGTAGGCATTAGGGAGGTTAAAGTCGCCCAGGACTGTGAGAGGTGAGCCGTCCTCAGGAAAGGAGCTTATCAAGGCATCAAGCTCATTGATGAACTCTCCGAGGAACCTGGAGGGCGATAAATGATAAGGATGTTAAGCTTGAAAGGGCTGGTATAGGGATTGATTGAATATGTCCTAAACACACTAGCCAGCTGGTCTGCGCATGCTCTGAGGACGCGGCTAGGGATGCCGTCTGGGCCGGGCAGCCTTGTAAGGGTTAACACGTTTAAATGTTTTACTCACCTCGGCTGCGGTGAAGGCGAGCCCATGCAGGTTTTGGTAGCGAGCTGTGTCAGTGGTACTGTGTTGTTCTCAAAGCGAGTAAAGAAGTTTTTAGTTTGTCCTGGGAGCAAGACATCGATTTCCGCAAACGGGGCTGGTTTTTCTTTTTGTAACCCGTGATTGACTGTAGACCCTGCCACATACATCTCATGTCTGGAGTCGTTGAATTGCGACTCTACTTTATCGCTATACTGATGATTAGCTTGTTTGATTGTCATGGGGGAGGGAATAACTACACTGTTTGTATTCAGTCATGTTTCCGGTCGCCTTGCCATGATTAAAAGCAGTGGTTCGCACTTTCAGTTTTGCGCGAATGCTGTCAACAATCCACGGTTTCTGATTGTGTCATGTCTTGTTATGTCTGTTCCTGTCCTTTCTCTTCACTCTGTCTCTCTCTGCTGGTCTTTTTAGGTTACCTTCTCTGTCTCTCATTCTTCAGCTGTTCTACATCTCCCCTAACTAGCTCATTCACTCTTTCCCACCTGTTCTCTCTTCCCCCTCTGATTAGGTCTCTATTTCTCTCTCTGTTCCTGCTACTTTCAGTGTCTGATTCTTGTTTATGTTTTTCATGCCAGAAGCAAGCTGTCGTCTCGTTTGCTTCCACCTTGTCCTATCCTGTCGGAGTCTGCCTGGCAGGTGCATCCTGCATTATACTAACGTTCTTTTTGTTCCATTGACGCGTTGGAAGAGGATTTATGCCATTCCTGTTTTTCATTAAAGAACTCTGTTTTCTGTTAAAACCGCTTTTTAGGTCTTCACTCAAGTACATAACAGAAGAATCAGACCCTGAATGGACCCATGCTCCGGACCCTTTTCACTCCGCCGTCGAGATCCCAGGGAGCGATGCTAGGCAGACACGGGAGGAATGTCTGCTTGCTCGACATGCCGTTGAGACCCTGGCCGTCCAAGTCTCCGACCTCACAAGACGGGATCACCAACTCCCACCTCGATCCACCGCCCACTTCCAGGGTTTCCGAGTCTCCGGAGCCCAGGATCAACAACCCGCCGTGTTACTCTGGGGAGCCCACTGAGTGCCGCTCATTCCTCACTCAGTGTGACGTGGTGTTCTCTCTCTCCAGCCCAACACTTACTCCAGGAGCGCACGCCCGCATCGCCTACGTCATTTCTCCCTTACCGGACCGGTGCGTGAGTGGGGCACGGCAATCTGGGAGGCGAGGGCTGAGTGTATTTGCAGTATCAGGACTTTAAGGAGGAGATGATACGGGTTTTGACCGTTCTGTTTTTGGGAGGAGGCTTCCAGGGCCCTGTCTTCCCTATGTCAGGGAATCGATCCATAACGGATTATTATTGAGTTTAGCACTCTCGCTGCCTCTAGTGACTGGAACGAGCCGGCTTTGCTCGCTCGCTTTCTGGAGGGTCTCGTCGAGGTTAAGGATGAGATCCTCTCCCGGGAGGTTCCTTCCAGTCTGGACTCCTTAATAGCTCTCGCTATTCGCATAGAGCGACGGTTTGATCTTCGTCGCCGAGCACGTGGAAAGGAGTTCGCGTTCTCCGTTGCTCCCCTCTCCACATCACTGCCACCTGCCGCATCACTGCCACCCTCCTCCGCCGGCTCGGATGCTGAGCCTATGCAGCTGGGGGGTATCCGCATCTCGGCCAAGGAGAAGGAACGGAGAATCACCAATCGCCTCTGTCTCTACTGCGGCTCCGCTGGTCATTTTGTCACCTCATGTCCAGTAAAAGCCAGAGCTCATCAGTAAGAGGAGGGCTACTGGTGAGCGCAACTACTCAGGCCTCTCCTTCTGGATCACGCACTACCTTTCCGGTCCATCTCCGCTGGCCCGGTTCATCTGCTTCCTGCAGTGCCTTGATAGACTCTGGGGCGGAGGGCTGTTTTATGGACGAGACCTGGGCTCGGGAACATGACATTCCTCTCAGACAGTTAGGGAGCCCACGGCCTTGTTCGCTTTAGATGGTAGTTCTCTCCCCAAGATTCAGCGTGAGACGCTGCCTTTAACCCTCACTGTCTCTGGTAATCATAGCGAAACCATTTCTTTTTTAATTTTTCGTTCACCTTTTACACCTGTTGTTTTGGGTCATCCCTGGCTAGTGCGCCATAACCCTTCTATTAATTGGTCTAGTAATACTATCCTATCCTGGAATGTTTCTTGTCATGTGACCTGTTTAATGTCTGCTATCCCTCCTGTTTCCTCTGTCCCTTCTTCACAGGAGGAGCCTGGCGATTTGACAGGGGTGCCGGAGGAGTATCACGATCTGCGCACGGTGTTCAGTCGTTCCAAGGCCACTTCTCTCCCTCCACACCGGTCGTATGACTGTAGTATTGATCTCCTTCCGGGAACTACTCCCCCGGGGTAGATTATACTCTCTGTCGGCTCCCGAACGTAAGGCTCTCGAGGATTATTTGTCTGTTTCGCTCGACGCTGGTACCATAGTCTCCTCCTCCTCTCCCGCCGGAGCGGGGTTTTTTGTTCAGAAGAAGGACGGGTCCCTGCGCCCATGCGTGGATTATCGAGGGCTGAATGACATAACAGTTAAGAATCGTTATCCGCTTCCTCTTATGTCTTCAGCCTTCGAGATCCTGCAGGGAGCCAGGTTTTTCACCAAATTGGACCTTCGTAACGCCTACCATCTGCGTGCGCATCAGGGAGGGGCACGAGTGGAAGACGGCGTTTAACACTCCGTTAGGGCACTTTGAATACCGGGTTCTTCCTTTCGGCCTCGTTAACGCTCCAGCTGTCTTTCAGGCACTAGTTAACGACGTCCTGAGAGACATGCTGAACATTTTTGTTTTCGTTTACATGGACGATATCTGATTTTTTCACCGTCTCTCCCGATTCATGTTCAGCACGTGCGGCGCGTCCTCAGCGCCTTTTGGAGAACTGTCTTTATGTGAAGGCTGAGAAGTGCACTTTTCATGCCGCCTCTGTCCCTTTTCTCGGTTCCGTTATTTCCGCTGAGGGCATTAAGATGGATCCCGCTAAGGTCCAGGCTGTCATTGATTGGCCCGTTCCTAAGTCACGCGTCGAGCTGCAGCGCTTTCTGGGCTTCGCTAATTTCTATCGTCGTTTCATCCGTAATTTCGGTCAGGTGGCAGCTCCCCTCACAGCCCTTACTTCTGTTAAGACGTGCTTTAAGTGGTCCGTTTCCGCCCAGGGAGCTTTTGATCTTCTTAAGAATCGTTTTACATCCGCACCTATTCTTGTTACACCTGACATCTCTAGACAGTTTGTTGTTGAGGTTGACAGCGTCAGAGGTGGGCGTGGGAGCCATTCTTTCTCAGCGCTCTCTCTCTGACGGCAAGGTCCATCCTTGCGCGTTTTTCTCTCATCGCTTATCGCCGTCAGAACGTAACTATGATGTTGGTAATCGCGAACTGCTCGCCATCCGCTTAGCCCTAGGCGAATGGCGACAGTGGTTGGAGGAGCGACCGTTCCTTTTGTCGTTTGGACTGACCATAGGAACCTTGAGTACATCCGTTCAGCCAAACGACTTAATGCGCGTCAGGCTCGTTGGGCTCTGTTTTTCGCTCGTTTCGAGTTTGTTATTTCTTATCGTCCGGGCTCAAAAAACACCAAGCCTGATGCTTTATCTCGTCTCTTCAGTTCTTCTGAGGTCTCCACCGACCCCGAGGATTCTCCCTGGGGGCGTGTTGTCGGAGTTGACTGTCTGGGGAATTGAGAGGCAGGTAAAGCAAGCACTCGCTCACACTCCGTCGCCGCGAGCTTGTCCTAGGAACCTTCTGTTCGTTCCCGTTCCTACTCGTCCGGCCGTTCTTCAGTGGGCCCACTCTGCCAAGTTAGCCGGCCACCCCGGCGTTCGGGAGTACGCTCGCTTCCATTCGCCAGCGTTTCTGGTGGCCCACTCGGGAGACGTGACGCGCGTCGATTTGTCGCCGCTTGTTCGGTCTGCGCGCAGACTAAATCTGAGACTCTCCTCCTGCCGGCCGTCTCAGACCGCTTCCCATTCCCCTCTCGACCGTGGTCTCACATCGCTTTAGATTTTATCACCGGACTGCCTTCATCAGCGGGAAGACAGTTATTCTTACGGTTCGATAGATTCTCTAAGGCGGCTCATTTCATTCCTCTCGCTAAGCTCCCTTCTGCTAAGGAGACGGCTCAGATCATTATCGAGAATGTTTTCCGAATTCATGGCCTTCCGTCTGACGTCGTTTCCGACAGAGGCCCGCAGTTCACGTCTCAATTTTGGAGGGAGTTTTGCCGTTTGATTGGGGCTTCCGTCAGTCTCTCGTCCGCTTTCATCCCAGTCCTAACGGTCAAGCCGAACGGGCCAATCAGACTGTTGGTCGCATTTTACGCAGTCTTTCTTTTCGTAACCCTGCGTCTTGGTCAGAACAGCTCCCTGGGCAGAGTCGCCCACAACTCGCTTCCCTCGTCTGCTACCGGTCTATCTCCTTTTCAGAGTAGCCTCGGGTACCAGCCTCCGCTGTTCTCATCTCCAGCTCGCCGAGTCCAGCGTCCCCTCCGCTCAGGCTTTTGTCCAGCGTTGCGAGCGCACCTGGAAGGGGTCAGGTCGGCACTTTGCCGTAATAGGGCGCAGACTGTGAGGGCCGCTAATAAGCGTAGGACCAAGAGTCCTAGATATTGTTGCGGTCAGAGAGTATAGCTCTCCACTCAGAACCTTCCCCTTAAGACAGCTTCTCGCAAGTTGGCCCCGAGTTCATTGGTCTGTTCCGTATTTCTCAGGTCATTAATCCTGTCGCAGTGCGACTTCTTCTCCAGCGCTATCTTCGTCGCGTTCACCCGGTCTTCCATGTCTCCTGTGTTAAGCCCGTTCTTCGCGCCCCGCTCGTCCCTCCCCCCCCATCCTTGTCGAGGGCGCACCCATCTACAGGGTTCGTAAGATTTTGGACATGCGCCTCGGGACCGTGGTCATCAGTACCTAGTGGATTGGGAGGTACGGTCCTGAGGAGAGGAGTTGGGTTCCCTCTCGGGACGTGCTGGACCGTTCGCTGATCGATGATTTCCTCCGTTGCCGCCAGGTTTCCTCCTCGAGTGCGCCAGGAGGCGCTCGGTGGTGGGGGGGGGTACTGTCATGTCTTGTTATGTCTGTTCCTGTCCTTTCTCTTCCTCTGTCTCTCTCTGCTGGTCTTTTTAGGTTACCTTCTCTGTCTCTCATTCTTCAGCTGTTCTACATCTCCCCTAACTAGCTCATTCACTCTTTCCCACCTGTTCTCTCTTCCCCCTCTGATTAGGTCTCTATTTCTCTCTCTGTTCCTGCTACTTTCAGTGTCTGATTCTTGTTTGTGTTTTTTCATGCCCAGAAGCAATCTGTCGTCTCGTTTGCTTCCACCTTGTCCTATCCTGTCGGAGTCTGCCTGGCAGGTGCATCCTGCATTATACTAACGTTTTTTTGTTCCATTGACAACGTTGGAAGAGGGATTTATGCCATTCCTGTTTTTCATTAAAGAACTCTGTTTTCTGTTAAAACCGCTTTTGGGTCTTCACTCAAGTACATAACAGATTGGGGAAGATTTTAATAGTCAATGTGGGTACAACATCACCGATGCACTTGCTAATAAACTCTCACCGAATCAGTGTATACATAGATGTTGTTGTCTGAGGCTATCAGCTCAAGGACAGAACTACATACATAATATGGTGTAACATGTTTTTTAAAATATTTCTTTCACAAGTCAAATCATAGTTTAAAAGCAGGTGGACTGTTTCTACTCTTTTGAGCCATTTTATGTTTGTTTTTTATTGTGAAAAACTGAGCGGGTCGAGCATAACCGTCAACCTTGCTCTACTCATAGATAAACGGGCTAGAAATGTTTTAACAATTTTTTGAGATTTTTTGCATTCAATTGGACCTCCCTATTGCACAAAACAAGCTTCAATTCCCCTGTGACAATGGGGATTCATGGCTGCTTTAACTAGTAATTATCAATCATTTCTATTCAGTGCCTTCAGAAAGTTTTCACACCCCTTGATTTTTTTCCACATTTTGTTTGTGTTACAGCCTTCATTTAAAATCAATTAAATGTAGTTTTTATTTTGTCATTGGCACACAGTACTCCATAATGTGGAATTATGTTTTCGATTTTTTACAAATGAATTCAAGCTGAAAGAACTGAAATGTATTCAGACAAAAAAAGTATTCAATTCCTTTGTTATGGCAAGCTTAAATAAGTTTCAGAATGAAAATATGCTCAACAAGTCATATACTAAGTTGCATGGACTCACTCTGTGTACAATAAGAGTGTTTAATATGATTTTTGTAGGACTACCTCATCTCTGCACCCCACAGATACAATCATCTGTAAGATCCCTCAGTCAAGCAGTGAATTTCAAACACAGATTCAACCACAAAGACCATTGACGTTTTCAAATGCCTCGCAAAGAAGGGCACTATTGGTAGATGGGTACAAAAAACAAAAAAAAACATTAAATATCCCTTTGAGCGTGGTGAAGTTATTAATTACACTTTGGTGGGTGTATCAGTATACCCAGTCACTATACAAAGGTACAGGCGTCCTTCCTAACTTAGGTTGCCGGAGAGGAAGGAAACCGCTCAGGGATTTCACCATGAGGCCAAAGGTGACATTAGAACAGTTACAGAGTTTAATGGCTGTGATAGGAGAAATCTGAGGATGGATCAACAGCATTGTAGTTACTCCACAATAATAACCTAATTGAAAGAGTGAAAAGAAGGAAGCCTGTACAAAAACTAAAAATATCCCAAAACATGCATCCTGTTTGAACAAGACACAAAGGTAATACTGGAAAACTAACTTTTTGTCCCAAATACAGTGTTCTCACTTGGGCAAATCCAATACAACACATTACTGAGTACCACTCTCCATATTTTCAAGCATAGTGGTGACTGCATCATGTTATGGGTATGCTTGTAATTGTTAAGGACTGAGGAATTTTTCAGGATATTTTTTTTTACTGAATGGAGCTAAGCACTGGCAAAATCCTAGAGGAAAACCTGCTTCAGTCTGCTTTCCACCAGACACTGGGATATGAATTCACCTTTCAGCAGGACAATAACCTAAAACATAAGGCCAAATATACACTGTATTGCTTACCAAGATAGTGAATGAAGTTACAGGTTTGACTTAAATCTGCTTGAACATCTATGGCAAGACCTGCAAATGGTGATTTAGCCATGCTCAACAACCAATTTGACAGAGTGTGGAAATATTTAGAAAACAATAACGGGCAAATGTTGCACAATCCTAGTGTGGAAAGCTCTTAGAGACTTTTACCCAGAAAGACTCACAGCTGTATTCACTGCCAAAGGTGATTCTAAAATGTATATGTTTGTCTCAGGGGGTTGAATACTTATCTAATCAAGATATTAATATTTAATTTTTCATTAACACAAAATTTAACACAAAATGCCAATTACATTTATTTTATCCTTTGTTACACAACAAAATGTGGAAAAAGCCAAGGGGTGTGAATACTTTTTGAAGGCACTGTATACACTAGGTGACTGATAGAGGAGCTGTGTTGAAGCCACTGTGTCTCGATTTGCAACTCCCCGACCATTGTAGAAAATATTTTATAAACTATAGAAATGCATGTATTGAGGTCT
The DNA here is from genome assembly GCF_036934945.1 of Oncorhynchus masou masou. Lineage (NCBI taxonomy): Eukaryota > Metazoa > Chordata > Actinopteri > Salmoniformes > Salmonidae > Oncorhynchus > Oncorhynchus masou. The sequence goes on along the minus strand of NW_027014281.1, from coordinate 3,764 downwards.
ACATTAAGGTTTACCGCATTTATTATATTACATTACAGACAGCTTGATGCATAGTTTTACAGTGTACTATGTGAGCTAAACATAAAGAAAACAATATATAAAAACATTCTCCTTAAAGTATAATTTACAGATGACTAATGTTACTGTCCCCACGACAACATCAAACATGTTATTTTGTCCGAAATACTGTAGAATTACATTAATTAATATGGAGGACTGCTCCGACAAGCCAATATGACCGACTGGTGGCTTCAAAGCCTCTCAATGGCCAATACATAGAATAAACAATCCAGGGTTTATATACACCATTGGTAACTACCAGTTGAAGGGCTGTTCAATTGGATTTTTCCCAGATGTGGTAAATTCCCACTTCACTACGGACGCACCATAACACCGCTAACCATCTACTGCAGAGCTGTATAATATAACTCATTGGAAGCACAAGACATAGATCTACATTTTAACATATTGTGGAGCGTTGTAAAATGTATTTTGTTTGTTTAAATCATTAAAAACTAAAACTAAAACTATACAAAAACAACTCAATTTTTAAATTATTTAATTAAGCTGAAGAGAGGCACTTACTATATATTTTTTGGTTAGGAGATAGGAAAATATGTTTTTTATGAATTTGAACATGTGCTCTTTATGAAAGAATGTTAAAATTCGGTGAATGATATGTACTTGAGTGAAGACCCAAAGCGGTTTAACAGAAAACAGAGTTCTTTAATGAAAAACAGGAATGGCATAAATCCTCTTCCAAACGTTGTCAAATGGAACAAAACGTTAGTATAGTGCAGGATGCACCTGCCAGGCAGACTCCGACAGGATAGGACAAGGTGGAAGCAAAGCGAGACGACAGCTTGCTTCTGGCATCAAAAACACAAACAAGAATCAGACACTGAAAGTAGCAGGAACAGAGAGAGAAATAGAGACCTAATCAGAGGGGGAAGAGAGAACAGGTGGGACAGAGAGAATGAGCTAGTTGGGGGAGATGTAGAACAGCTGAAGAATGAGAGACAGAGAAGGTAACCTAAAAAGACCAGCAGAGAGAGACAGAGTGAAGAGAAAGGACAGGGAACAGACATAACAAGACATGACAGTACCCCCCACTCACCGAGCGCCTCCTGGCGCACTCGAGGAGGAAACCTGGCGGCAACGGAGGAAATCATCGATCAGCGAACGGTCCAGCACGTCCCGAGAGGGAACCCAACTCCTCTCCTCAGGACCGTACCCCTCCCAATCCACTAGGTACTGATGACCACGGCCCCGAGGAGCGCCTGTCCAAAATCTTACGAACCCTGTAGATGGGTGCGCCCTCGACAAGGATGGGGGGAGGGACGAGCGGGGGCGCGAAGAACGGGCTTAACACAGGAGACATGGGAGCCGGGTGGAGACCGCGGAATCGCGGGGAGAAGAAGTCGCACTGCGACAGGATTAATGACCTGAAATACGGAACAGACCAATGAACCGCGGGGCCAACTTGCGAAGCTGTCTTAAAGGGGAAGGTTCTGAGTGGAGAGCCATACTCTCTGACCGCAACAATATCTAGGACTCTTGGTCCTACGCTTATTAGCGGCCCTCACAGTCTGCGCCCTATTACGGCAAAGTGCCGACCCTGACCCCCTTCCAGGTGCGCTCGCAACGCTGGACCAAAAGCCTGAGCGGAGGGACGCAGGACTCGGCCCGAGCTGAGAGATGAGAACAGCGGAGAGAGCTGTGCTGCAGGCTACTGAAAAAGGAGACAGACCGGTACAGCAGGCAGAGAAGGAGGCAGTTGTGGGCGTACTCTGCCCAGGGGAGCTGTTCTGACCAAGACACCAGGGTTACAAAGAAAGACTGCGTAGAATGCGACCAACAGTCTGATTGGCCCGTTCATCCAAACGACAAAAGGAGCGGTCGCCCCCTCAACCACTGTCGCCATTCGCCTAGGGCTAAGCGGATGGCGAGCAGTTCGCGATTACCAACATCATAGTTACGTTCTGACGGCGATAAGCGATGAGAGAAAACGCGCAAGGATGGACCTTGCCGTCAGAGAGAGCGCTGAGAAAGAGGCCAAGCTCCCCCGCCCACCTCTGATGCGTCAACCTCAACAACAAACTGTCTAGAGATGTCAGGTGTAACAAGAATAGGTGCGGATGTAAAGCGATTCTTAAGAAGATCAAAGCTCCGTGGGCGGAAACGGACCACTTAAGCCACGTCTTAACAGAAGTAAGGGCTGTGAGGGGAGCTGCCACCTGACAGTACGGATGAAACGGCGATAGAGTCGCGAAGCCCAGAGCGCTGCAGCTCGGCGCGTGACTTAGGAATGGGCCAATCAATGACAGCCTGGACCTTAGCGGGATCCATCTTAATGCCTCAGCGGAAATAACGGAACCGAGAAAGGGACAGAGGCGGCATGAAAAGTGCACTTCTCAGCCTTCACATAAAGACAGTTCTCCAAAAGGCGCTGGAGGACGCGTCGCACGTGCTGAACATGAATCGGGAGAGACGGTGAAAAAATCAGGATATCGTCCATGTAAACGAAAACAAAAATGTTCAGCATGTCTCTCAGGGCGTCGTTAACTAGTGCCTGAAAGACAGCTGGAGCGTTAACGAGGCCGAAAGGAAGAACCCGGTATTCAAAGTGCCTAACGGAGTGTTAACGCCGTCTTCCACTCGTCCCCCTCCTGATGCGCACGAGATGGTAGGCGTTACGAAGGTCCAATTTGGTGAAAAACCTGGCTCCCTGCAGGATCTCGAAGGCTGAAGACATAAGAGGAAGCGGATAACGATTCTTAACTGTTATGTCATTCAGCCCTCGATAATCCACGCATGGGCGCAGGGACCCGTCCTTCTTCTGAACAAAAAAACCCCCGCTCCGGCGGGAGAGGAGGAAGGAGACTATGGTACCAGCGTCGAGCGAAACAGACAAATAATCCTCGAGAGCCTTACGTTCGGGAGCCGACAGAGAGTATAATCTACCGGAGAAGTAGTTCCGGAAGGAGATCAATACTACAGTCATACGACCGGGTGTGGAGGGAGAGAAGTGGCCTTGGAACGACTGAACACCGTGCGCAGATACGTGATACTCCTCCGGCACACCCTGTCAAATCGCCAGGCTCCTCCTGTGAAGAAGGGACAGAGGAAACAGGAGGGATGGCAGACATTAAACAGGTCACATGACAAGAAACATTCCAGGATAGGATAGTATTACTAGACCAATTAATAGAAGGGTTATGGCGCACTAGCCAGGGATGACCCAAAACAACAGGTGTAAAGGTGAACGAAAATTAAAGAAATTTTCGCTATGATTACAGAGACAGTGAGGGTTAAAGGCAGCGTCTCCACGCTGAATCTTGGGGAGAGAACTACCATCTAAGCGAACAAGGCCGTGGAGCTCCCTAACTGTCTGGAGAGGAATGTCATGTTCCCGGGAGCCCAGGTCTCGTCCATAAAACAGCCCCTCCGCCCCAGAGTCTATCAAGGCACTGCAGGAAGAGATGAACCGGGCCAGCGGATGGACCGAAAGGTAGTGCGTGATCCAGAAGGAGAGGCCTGAGTAGCTTGCGCTCACCAGTAGCCTCCCTCTCTACTGATGAGCTCTGGCTTTTACTGGACATGAGGTGAGACAAATGACCACGGAGCCGCAGTAGAGACAGAGGCGATTGGTGATTCTCCGTTCCTTCCTGGCCGAGATGATACCCCCAGCTGCATAGGGCTCAGCATCCGAGCCTATGGAGGAGGGTGGCAGTGATGCAGGTGGCAGTGATGTGGAGAGGGGG
>NW_027014280.1:0-13862 GCF_036934945.1 Oncorhynchus masou masou | reverse complement strand
ATAGTACATCTGGTCAAGGTAATGTTATGTATTTATAGTCCATCTGGTCTGGTCAGGGTAACGTATGTATTTATAGTCCATCTGGTCAGGGGTAACGTTATGTATTTTATAGTCCATCTGGTCAGGGTAACGTTATGTATTTATAGTCCATCTGGTCAGAGTATTTAAGTCCATCTGGTATGTATTTATAGTCCATCTGGTCAGGGTATACTAATTGGTAGCGTTATGTATTTATAGTCCATCTGGTCAGGGTAACGTTATGTATTTATAGTCCATCTGGTCAGAGTAAAGTTATGTATTTATAGTCCATCTGGTCAGGGTAACGTTATGTATTTATAGTCCATCTGGTCAGGGTAAACTAATTGGTAACGTTATGTATTTATAGTCCATCTGGTCAGAGTAACGTTATGTATTTATAGTCCATCTGGTCAGGGTAAACTAACTGGTAACGTTATGTATTTATAGTACATCTGGTCAGGGTAGCGTTATGTATTTATAGTCCATCTGGTCAGGGTAGCGTTATGTATTTATAGTTCATCTGGTCAGGGTAACGTTATGTATTTATAGTTCATCTGGAGGGTATACTAATTGGTAACGTTATGTATTTATAGTCCACCTGGTCAGGGTAGCGTTATGTATTTATAGTCCATCTGGTCAGGGTAATGTTATGTATTTATAGTCCATCTGGTCAGGGTAATGTTATGTATTTATAGTCCATCTGGTCAGGTAGCGTTATGTATTTATAGTCCATCTGGTCAGGGTAACGTATTTATAGTCCATCTGGTTAGCGTTATGTCCATCTGGTCAGGAGTAACGTTATGTATTTATAGTCCATCTGGTCAGGTAATCTGGTCAAGGTTATGTATTTATAGTCCATCTGGTCAGGGTAACGTTATGTATTTATAGTCCATCTGGTCAGGGTAGCGTTATGTATTTATAGTCCATCTGGTCAGGGTAACGTTATGTATTTATAGTCCCATCTGGTCAGGGGTAAACTAACTGGTAACGTTATGTATTTATAGTCCATCTGTCAGGGTAAATGTTATGTATTTATAGTCCATCTGGTCAGGGTAGCGTTATGTATTTATAGTCCACCTGGTCAGAGTAACGTTATGTATTTATAGTCCATCTGGTCAGGGTAGCGTTATGTATTTATAGTCCATCTGGTCAGGGTAACTTATGTATTTATAGTCCATCTGGTCAATTAATAACGTTATGTATTTTATAGTCCATCTGGTCAGGGTAACGTTATGTATTTATAGTCCATCTGGTCAGGGTAACGTTATGTATTTATAGCCCACCTGGTCAGGGTAGCGTTATGTATTTATAGTCCATCTGGTCAGGGTAACGTTATGTATTTATAGTAGTCATCTGGTCAGGGTAAACTAATTAGTATTTATAGTCCATCTGGTCAGGGTAACGTTATGTATTTATAGTCCATCTGGTCAGGTAGCGTTATGTATTTATAGTCCATCTGGTCAGGGTAACGTTATGTATTTTATAGTCCATCTGGTCAGGGTAAACTAATTGGTAACGTTATGTATTTTATAGTCCATCTGGTCGTTATGTATTTATAGTCCATCTGGTCAGGGTAACGTTATGTATTTATAGTCCATCTGGTCAGGGTAACGTTATGTATTTATAGTCCATCTGGTCAGGGTAACGTTATGTATTTATAGTCCATCTGGTCAGGGTAGCGTTATGTATTTATAGTCCACCTGGTCAGGGTGGTATTTATACCCATGTATATATAGTCCATCTGGTCAGGACGTTAATGTTATGTATTTATAGTCCATCTGGTCAGGGTAACGTTATGTATTTATAGTCCATCTGGTCAGGGTAACGTTATGTATTTATAGTCCATCTGGTCAGGGGTAATGTTATGTATTTATAGTCCATCTGGTCAGGGTAAACTAATTGGTAACGTTATGTATTTATAGTCCATCTGGTCAGGGTAATGTTATGTATTTATAGTCCATCTGGTCAACGTTATGTATTTATAGTCCATCTGGTCAGGGTAACGTTATGTATTTATAGTCCATCTGGTCAGGGTAACGTTATGTATTTATAGTCCATCTGGTCAGGTAACGTTATGTATTTATAGTCCATCTGGTCAGGGTAATGTTATGTATTTATAGTCCATCTGGTCAGGGTAACTTTATGTATTTATAGTCCATCTGGTCAGGGTAACGTTATGTATTTATAGTCCATCTGGTCAGGGTAACGTTATGTATTTATAGTCCATCTGGTCAGGGTAAGGTATTTATAGTCCATCTTCAGGGTATCGTTATGTATTTATAGTCCATCTGGTCAGGGTAACATTATGTACGTAACGTTTGTATTTATAGTCCATCTGGTCAGGGTGCGTTATGTTTTTATAGTCCATCTGGTCAGGGTAATGTTATGTATTTATAGTCCATCTGGTCAGGGTAACGTTATGTATTTATAGTCCATCTGGTCAGGGTAACGTTATGTATTTATAGTCCATCTGGTCAGGGTAACGTTAACGTTATGTATTTATAGTTCATCTGGTCAGGGTAACTAATTGTAACGTTATGTATTTATAGTCCATCTGGTCAGGTAACGTTATGTATTTATAGTCCATCTGGTCAGGTAGCGTTATGTATTTATAGTCCATCTGGTCAGGGTAATGTTATGTATTTATAGTCCATCTGGTCAGGGTAACGTTATGTATTTATAGTCCATCTGGTCAGGGTAAACTAACTGGTAGCGTTATGTATTTATAGTCCATCTGGTCAGTCCATCTGGTAACTTTATGTATTTATAGTCCATCTGGTCAGGGTAACGTTATGTATTTATAGTCCACCTGGTCAGGGTAACGTTATGTATTTATAGTCCATCTGGTCAGGGTAACTTTATGTATTTATAGTCCATCTGGTCAGGGTAACGTTATGTATTTATAGTCCATCTGGTCAGTGTAACGTTATGTATTTATAGTCCATCTGGTCAGAGTAACGTTATGTATTTATAGTCATCTGGTCAGGGTAGCGTTATGTATTTATAGTCCACCTGGTCAGGGGTAGCGTTATGTATTTATAGTCACCTGGTCCATCTGGTCAGGTAGCGTTATGTATTTATAGTACATCTGGTCAGGGTAACGTTATGTATTTATAGTCCATCTGGTCAGGGTAACGTTTTATGTATTTATAGTCCATCTGGTCAGGGTAACGTTATGTATTTATAGTCCATCTGGTCAGGGTAACGTTATGTATTTATAGTCCATCTGGTCAGGGTAAACTAATTGGTAACGTTATGTATTTATAGTCCATCTGGTCAGGGTAATGTTATGTATTTATAGTCCATCTGGTCAGGGTAACGTTGTGTATTTATAGTCCATCTGGTCAGGGTAACGTTATGTATTTATAGTCCATCTGGTCAGGGTAACGTTATGTATTTATAATCCATCTGGTCAGGGTAGCGTTATGTATTTATAGTCCACCTGGTCAGGGTAGCGTTATGTATTTATAGTCCATCTGGTCAGACTAATGTTATGTATTTATGTCCATCTGGTTATATGTCCATCTGGTCGGGTAGCGTTATGTATTTATAGTCCATCTGGTCAGGGAGCGTTATGTATTTATAGTCCATCTGGTCAGGGTAACGTTATGTATTTATAGTCCATCTGGTCAGGGTAATGTTATGTATTTATAGTCCATCTGGTCAGGGTAACGTTATGTATTTATAGTCCATCTGGTCAGGGTAACATTATGTATTTATAGTCCATCTGGTCAGGGTAACGTTATGTATTTATAGTCCATCTGGTCAGGGTAGCGTTATGTATTTATAGTCCATCTGGTCAGGTAACGTTATGTATTTATAGTCCATCTGGTCAGGGTATACTAATTGGTAACGTTATGTATTTATAGTCCATCTGGTCAGGTAACGTTATGTATTTATAGTCCATCTGGTCAGGGTAATGTTATGTATTTATAGTCCATCTGGTCAGGGTAATGTTTGTATTTATAGTCCATCTGGTCAGTTATGTATTTATAGTCCATCTGGTCAGGGTAACGTTATGTATTTATAGTCCATCTGGTCAGGGTAACGTTATGTATTTATAGTCCATCTGGTCAGGTAACGCGTTATGTATTTAAGTCCATCTGGTCGGGGAGGTTATGTATTTATAGTCCATCTGGTCAGGGTAGCGTTATGTATTTATAGTCCATCTGGTCAGGGTAGCGTTATGTATTTATAGTCCATCTGGTCAGTAAACTAACTGGTAGCGTTATGTATTTATAGTCCATCTGTCCAGGGTAACTTTATGTATTTATAGTCCATCTGGTCAGGGTAACGTTATGTATTTATAGTCCATCTGGTCAGGAGTAACGTTATGTATTTATAGTCCATCTGGTCAGGGTAACGTTATGTATTTATAGTCCATCTGGTCAGGGTAACGTTATGTATTTATAGTCCATCTGGTCAGGGTAACGTTATGTATTTATAGTCCATCTGGTCAGGGTAACGTTATGTATTTATAGTCCGCCTGGTCAGGGGGTAACGTTATGTATTTATAGTCCACCTGGTCAGGGTAACGTTATCTATTTGTAGTCCATCTGGTGTATTTATAGTCCATCTGGTCAGGGTAGCGTTATGTATTTATAGTCCATCTGGTCAGGGTAAACTATGTATTTATAGTCCATCTGGTCAGGTAACGTTATGTATTTATAGTCCATCTGGTCAGGTAAGCGTTATGTATTTATAGTCCATCTGGTCAGGGTAAACTAATTGGTAACGTTATGTATTTATAGTCCATCTGGTCAGGGTAATGTTATGTATTTATAGTCCATCTGGTCAGGGTAACGTTATGTATTTATAGTCCATCTGGTCAGGGTAACGTTATGTATTTATAGTCCATCTGGTCAGGGTAACGTTATGTATTTATAGTCCATCTGGTCAGGGTAACGTTATGTATTTATAGTCATCTGGTCAGGGTAACGTTATGTATTTATAGTCCATCTGGTCAGACTAATGTTATGTATTTATAGTCCATCTGGTCAGGGTAACGTTATGTATTTATAGTCCATCTGGTCAGGGTAACATTATGTATTTATAGTCCATCTGGTCAGGGTAATGTTATGTATTTATAGTCCATCTGGTCAGGGTAACGTTATGTATTTATAGTCCATCTGGTCAGGGTAATGTTATGTATTTATAGTCAATCTGGTAACGTTATGTATTTATAGTCCATCTGGTCAGGGTAACATTATGTATTTATAGTCCATCTGGTCAGGGTAACGTTATGTATTTATAGTCCATCTGGTCAGGGTAACGTTATGTATTTATAGTCCATCTGGTCAGGGTTATTGGTTATGTATTTATAGTCCATCTGGTCAGGGTAACTTTATGTATTTATAGTCCATCTGGTCAGGTAACGTTATGTATTTATAGTCCATCTGGTCGGGTTAACGTTATGTATTTATAGTCCATCTGGTCAGGGTAACGTTATGTATTTATAGTCCATCTGGTCAGTGTAACGTTATGTATTTATAGTTCATCTGGTCAGGGTGTACTAATTGGTAGCGTTATGTATTTATAGTCCATCTGGTCAGGGTAACGTTATGTATTTATAGTCCATCTGGTCAGGGTAATGTTATGTATTTATAGTCCATCTGGTCAGGGTAACGTTATGTATTTATAGTCCATCTGGTCAGGGTAACGTTATGTATTTATAGTCCATCTGGTCAGGTAACGTTATGTATTTATAGTCCATCTGGTCAGGTTAACGTTATGTATTTATAGTCCATCTGGTCAGGGTAACGTTATGTATTCATAGTCCATCTGGTCAGGGTAGCGTTATGTATTTATAGTCCATCTGGTCAGGGTAACTTAGCGTTATGTATTTATAGTCCATCTGGTCAGGGTAACGTTATGTATTTATAGTCCATCTGGTCAGACTAATGTTATGTATTTATAGTCCATCTGGTCAGGGTAACGTTATGTATTTGTAGTCCATCTGGTCAGGGTAACTTTATGTATTTATAGTCCATCTGGTCAGGGTAACGTTATGTATTTATAGTCCATCTGGTCAGTGTAACGTTATGTATTTATAGTCCATCTGGTCAGGGTAACGTTATGTATTTATAGTCCATCTGGTCAGGGTAGCGTTATGTATTGTAGTCCATCTGGTCAAAATTAAACTAATTGGTGCGTTATGTATTTATAGTACATCTGGTCAGGGTAACGTTTGTATTTATAGTCCATCTGGTCAGGGTAACGTTATGTATTTATAGTCCATCTGGTCAGTGCGTTATGTATTTATAGTCCATCTGGTCAGGGGTAACGTTATGTATTTATAGTCCATCTGGTCAGGGTAAACTAATTGGTAACGTTATGTATTTATAGTCCATCTGGTCAGGGTAATGTTATGTATTTATAGTCCATCTGGTCAGGGTAACGTTATGTATTTATAGTCCATCTGGTCAGGGTCGCGTTATGTATTTATAGTCCATCTGGTCAGGGTAGCGTTATGTATTTATAGTCCATCTGGTCAGGGTAACGTTATGTATTTATAGTCCATCTGGTCAGGGTAACGTTATGTATTTATAGTCCATCTGGTCAGACTAATGTTATGTATTTATAGTCCATCTGGTCAGGGTAACGTTATGTATTTATAGTCCATGGTCAGGGTAACGTATGTATTTATAGTCCATCTGGTCAGGGTAATGTATTTATAGTCCATTGGTAATGTTATGTATTTATAGTCCATCTGGTCAGGGTAATGTTATGTATTTATAGTCCATCTGGTCAGGGTGGCGTTATGTATTTATAGTCCATCTGGTCAGGGTAACATTATGTATTTATAGTCCATCTGGTCAGGGTAACGTTATGTATTTATAGTCCATCTGGTCAGGGTAGCGTTATGTATTTATAGTCCATCTGGTCAGGGTAATGTTATGTATTTATAGTCCATCTGGTCAGGGTAACTTTATGTATTTATAGTCCATCTGGTCAGGGTAACGTTATGTATTTATAGTCCATCTGGTCAGGTTATGTATTTATAGTCCATCTGGTCAGGGAGTAACGTTATGTATTTATAGTCCATCTGGTCAGGGTAACGTTATGTATTTATAGTCCATCTGGTCAGGGTAACGTTATGTATTTATAGTCCATCTGGTCAGGGGTTATGTATTTATAGTCCATCTGGTCAGGGTAACGTTATGTATTTATAGTCCACCTGGTCAGGGGTAACGTTATGTATTTATAGTCCATCTGGTCAGGGTAACTTTATGTATTTATAGTCCATCTGGTCAGGGTAACGTTATGTATTTATAGTCCATCTGGTCAGGGTAGCGTTATGTATTTATAGTCCATCTGGTCAGGGTAACGTTATGTATTTATAGTCCACCTGGTCAGGGTAAACTAATTGGTAACGTTATGTATTTATAGTCCATCTGTCCAGGGTAACTTTATGTATTTATAGTCCATCTGTCCAGGGTAACGTTATGTATTTATAGTCCATCTGGTCAGGGTAACGTTATGTATTTATAGTCCATCTGGTCAGGGTAAACTAATTGGTAACGTTATGTATTTATAGTCCATCTGGTCAGGGTAACTTTATGTATTTATAGTCCATCTGGTCAGGGTAACGTTATGTATTTATAGTCCATCTGGTCGTTATGTATTTATAGTCCACCTGGTCAGGGGTAAACTAATTGGTAACGTTATGTATTTATAGTCCATCTGGTCAGAGTAAATTTATGTATTTATAGTCCATCTGGTCAGGGTAACGTTATGTATTTATAGTCCATCTGGTCAGGGTAACGTTATGTATTTATAGTCCATCTGGTCAGGGTAACGTTATGTATTTATAGTCCATCTGGTCAGGGTAACGTTATGTATTTATAGTCCATCTGGTCAGGGTAACGTTATGTATTTATAGTCCATCTGGTCAGGGTAAACTAATTGGAAACGTTATGTATTTATAGTCCATCTGGTCAGGGTAACGTTATGTATTTATAGTCCATCTGGTCAGGGTAACGTTATGTATTTATAGTCCATCTGGTCAGGTAACGTTATGTATTTATAGTCCATCTGGTCAGGGGTTAATTTATAGTCCATCTGGTCAGGGTAACGTTATGTATTTATAGTCCATCTGTCAGGGTAACGTTATGTATTTATAGTCCATCTGGTCAGGGTAACTTTATGTATTTATAGTCCATCTGGTCAGGGTAATGTTATGTATTTATAGTCCACCTGGTCAGGGTAACGTTATGTATTTATAGTCCATCTGGTCAGGTAACGTTATGTATTTATAGTACATCTGGTCAGGGTAACGTTATGTATTTATAGTCCATCTGGTCAGGGTAACGTTATGTATTTATAGTCCATCTGGTCAGGGTAACGTTATGTATTTATAGTCCATCTGGTCAGGGTAAACTAATTGGTAACGTTATGTATTTATAGTCCATCTGGTCAGGGTAACGTTATGTATTTATAGTCCATCTGGTCAGGGTAAACTAACTGGTAACGTTATGTATTTATAGTCCATCTGTCCAGGGTAACTTTATGTATTTATAGTCCATCTGGTCAGGGTAACGTTATGTATTTATAGTCCACCTGGTCAGGGTAACGTTATGTATTTGTAGTCCATCTGGTCAGGGTAACTTTATGTATTTATAGTCCATCTGGTCAGGGTAACGTTATGTATTTATAGTCCATCTGGTGGTCGTTATGTATTTATAGTCCATCTGGTCAGGGTAACGTTATGTATTTATAGTCCATCTGGTCAGAGTAACGTTATGTATTTATAGTCCATCTGGTCAGGGTAACGTTATGTATTTATAGTCCACCTGGTCAGGGTAACGTTATGTATTTATAGTCCATCTGGTCAGGTAACGTTATGTATTTATAGTACATCTGGTCAAGGTAACGTTATGTATTTATAGTCCATCTGGTCAGGGTAACGTTATGTATTTATAGTCCATCTGGTCAGGTAACGTTATGTATTTATAGTACATCTGGTCAAGGTAACGTTATGTATTTATAGTCCATCTGGTCAGGGTATACTAATTGGTAACGTTATGTATTTATAGTCCATCTGGTCAGGGTAACGTTATGTATTTATAGTCCATCTGGTCAGGGTAACTTTATGTATTTATAGTCCATCTGGTCAGGGTAACGTTATGTATTTATAGTCCATCTGGTCAGGGTAGCGTTATGTATTTGTAGTCCATCTGGTCAGGGTACGCGTTATGTATTTATAGTACATCTGGTCAAGGTAACGTTATGTATTTATAGTCCATCTGGTCAGGGTAACGTTATGTATTTATAGTCCATCTGGTCAGGTAACGTTATGTATTTATAGTCCATCTGGTTACGTTATGTATTTATAGTCCATCTGGTCAGAGTAAAGTTATGTATTTATAGTCCATCTGGTCAGGGTATACTAATTGGTAACGTTATGTATTTATAGTCCATCTGGTCAGGGTAACGTTATGTATTTATAGTCCATCTGGTCAGAGTAAAGTTATGTATTTATAGTCCATCTGGTCAGGGTATCTGGTCGTTATGTATTTATAGTCCATCTGGTCAGAGTAGCGTTATGTATTTATAGTCCATCTGGTCAGGGTAAACTAACTGGTAACGTTATGTATTTATAGTACATCTGGTCAGGGTAACGTTATGTATTTATAGTCCATCTGGTCAGGGTAACGTTATGTATTTATAGTCCATCTGGTCAGGGTAACGTTATGTATTTATAGTCCATCTGGTCAGGTAACGTTATGTATTTATAGTCCATCTGGTCAGGTAACGTTATGTATTTATAGTCCATCTGGTCAGGGTAACGTTATGTATTTATAGTCCATCTGGTCAGGGTAACGTTATGTATTTATAGTCCATCTGGTCAGGGTAACGTTATGTATTTATAGTCCATCTGGTCAGGGTAACGTTATGTATTTATAGTTCATCTGGTCAGGGTATACTAATTAGTAGCGTTATGTATTTATAGTCCACCTGGTCAGGGTAACGTTATGTATTTATAGTCCATCTGGTCAGGGTAACGTTATGTATTTATAGTCCATCTGGTCAGGTAACGTTATGTATTTATAGTCCATCTGGTCAGGGTAACGTTATGTATTTATAGTCCATCTGGTCAGAGTAAAGTTATGTATTTATAGTCCATCTGGTCAGGGTATACTAATTGGTAACGTTATGTATTTATAGTCCATCTGGTCAGGGTAACGTTATGTATTTATAGTCCATCTGGTCAGGGTAACTTTATGTATTTATAGTCCATCTGGTCAGGGTAACGTTATGTATTTATAGTCCACCTGGTCAGGGTAACGTTATGTATTTGTAGTCCATCTGGTCAGGTAACGTTATGTATTTATAGTACATCTGGTCAAGGTAACGTTATGTATTTATAGTCCATCTGGTCAGGGTAACGTTATGTATTTATAGTCCATCTGGTCAGGTAACGTTATGTATTTATAGTCCATCTGGTCAGAGTAACGTTATGTATTTATAGTCCATCTGGTCAGAGTAAAGTTATGTATTTATAGTCCATCTGGTCAGGGTATACTAATTGGTAACGTTATGTATTTATAGTCCATCTGGTCAGGGTAACGTTATGTATTTATAGTCCATCTGGTCAGAGTAAAGTTATGTATTTATAGTCCATCTGGTCAGGGTATACTAATTGGTAACGTTATGTATTTATAGTCCATCTGGTCAGAGTAACGTTATGTATTTATAGTCCATCTGGTCAGGGTAAACTAACTGGTAACGTTATGTATTTATAGTACATCTGGTCAGGGTAACGTTATGTATTTATAGTCCATCTGGTCAGGGTAACGTTATGTATTTATAGTCCATCTGGTCAGGGTAACGTTATGTATTTATAGTCCATCTGGTCAGAGTAAAGTTATGTATTTATAGTCCATCTGGTCAGAGTAACGTTATGTATTTATAGTCCATCTGGTCAGGGTAACGTTATGTATTTATAGTCCATCTGGTCAGGGTAACGTTATGTATTTATAGTCCATCTGGTCAGGGTAACGTTATGTATTTATAGTCCATCTGGTCAGGGTAACGTTATGTATTTATAGTTCATCTGGTCAGGGTATACTAATTGGTAGCGTTATGTATTTATAGTCCACCTGGTCAGGGTAACGTTATGTATTTATAGTCCATCTGGTCAGGGTAACGTTATGTATTTATAGTTCATCTGGTCAGGGTATACTAATTGGTAACGTTATGTATTTATAGTCCACCTGGTCAGGGTAGCGTTATGTATTTATAGTCCATCTGGTCAGGGTAACGTTATGTATTTATAGTCCATCTGGTCAGGGTAAACTAATTGGTAACGTTATGTATTTATAGTCCATCTGGTCAGGGTAACGTTATGTATTTATAGTTCATCTGGTCAGGGTATACTAATTGGTAACGTTATGTATTTATAGTCCATCTGGTCAGGGTGACGTTGTGTATTTATAGTCCATCTGGTCAGGGTAACGTTATGTATTTATAGTCCATCTGGTCAGGGTAACGTTATGTATTTATAGTCCATCTGTCCAGGGTAACTTTATGTATTTATAGTCCATCTGGTCAGGGTAACGTTATGTATTTATAGTTCATCTGGTCAGGGTAACGTTATGTATTTATAGTTCATCTGGTCAGGGTATACTAATTGGTAACGTTATGTATTTATAGTCCACCTGGTCAGGGTAACGTTATGTATTTATAGTCCATCTGGTCAGGGTAATGTTATGTATTTATAGTCCATCTGGTTAGGGTAATGTTATGTATTTATAGTCCATCTGGTCAGGTAACGTTATGTATTTATAGTCCATCTGGTCAGGGTAACGTTATGTATTTATAGTCCATCTGGTCAGGGTAACGTTATGTATTTATAGTCCATCTGGTCAGGTAACGTTATGTATTTATAGTCCATCTGGTCAGGTTAACGTTATGTATTTATAGTCCATCTGGTCTGGGTACGTTATGTATTCATAGTCCATCTGGTCAGGTAACGTTATGTATTTATAGTCCATCTGGTCAGGTTAACGTTATGTATTTATAGTCCATCTGGTCAGGGTAAAGTTATGGATTTATAGTCCATCTGGTCAGTGTAACGTTATGTATTTATAGTCCATCTGGTCAGGGTAAACTAATTGGTAACGTTATGTATTTATAGTCCATCTGGTCAGGGTAATGTTATGTATTTATAGTCCATCTGGTCAGGGTAACGTTATGTATTTATAGTCCATCTGGTCAGGGTAACGTTATGTATTTATAGTCCACCTGGTCAGGGTAACGTTGTGTATTTATAGTCCATCTGGTCAGAGTAACGTTATGTATTTATAGTCCATCTGGTCAGGGTAACATTATGTATTTATAGTCCATCTGGTCAGGGTAACGTTATGTATTTATAGTCCATCTGGTCAGGGTAACGTTATGTATTTATAGTCCATCTGGTCAGGGTAACGTAATGTATTTATAGCCCATCTGGTCAGGGTAACGTAATGTATTTATAGTCCATCTGGTCAGGGTAATGTTATGTATTCATAGTCCATCTGGTCAGGGTAAACTAATTGGTAACGTTATGTATTTATAGTCCATCTGGTCAGGGTAACGTTATGTATTTATAGTCCATCTGGTCAGGGTAATGTTATGTATTTATAGTCCATCTGGTCAGGGTAAACGTTATGGATTTATAGTCCATCTGGTCAGTGTAACGTTATGTATTTATAGTCCATCTGGTCAGGGTAAACGTAACGTTATGTATTTATAGTCCATCTGGTCAGGGTAATGTTATGTATTTATAGTCCATCTGGTCAGGGTAATGTATGTATTTATAGTCCATCTGTCCGTTATGTATTTTATAGTCCATCTGGTCAGGGTAACGTTATGTATTTATAGTCCATCTGGTCAGGTAGCGTTATGTATTTATAGTCCACCTGGTCAGGGTAAACTAATTGGTAACGTTGTGTATTTATAGTCCATCTGGTCAGGGTAACGTTATGTATTTATAGTCCATCTGGTCAGGGTAACGTTATGTATTTATAGTCCATCTGGTCAGGGTAACGTTATGTATTTATAGTTCATCTGGTCAGGGTATACTAAGTAACGTTATGTATTTATAGTCCATCTGGTCAGGGTCGTTATGTATTTATAGTCCATCTGGTCAGGGTAACGTTATGTATTTATAGTTCATCTGGTCAGGGTAACGTTATGTGTTATAGTCCATCTGGTCAGGGTAAACTAATTGGTAACGCGTGATGTATTTATAGTCCATCTGGTCAGGGTAAACTAATTGGTAACGCTATGTATTTATAGTCCATCTGGTCAGGGTAAACTAATTGGTAATGTTATGTATTTATAGTCCATCTGGTCAGGGTAGCGATTATATATTTATAGTCCATCTGGTCAGGGTAATGTTATGTATTTATAGTCCATCTGGTCAGGGTAACGTTATGTATTTATAGTCCATCTGGTCAGGGTAACGTTTTGTATTTATAGTCCATCTGGTCAGGGTAACGTTATGTATTTATAGTCCATCTGGTCAGTGTAAACTAATTGGTAACGTTATGTATTTATAGTCCATCTGGTCAGGTAACGTTGTGTATTTATAGTCCATCTGGTCAGGGTAACGTTATGTATTTATAGTCCATCTGGTCAGGGTAATGTTATGTATTTATAGTCCATCTGGTCAGGGTAACGTTATGTATTTATAGTCCATCTGGTCAGGTAACGTTATGTATTTATAGTCCATCTGGTCAGGGTAACGCGTTTATGTATTTATAGTTATCTGGTCAGGGTAATGTTATGTATTTATAGTCCATCTGGTCAGGTAACGTTATGTATTTATAGTCCATCTGGTCAGAGTAACGTTATGTATT